>NC_060280.1:60302937-60602937 GCF_021613505.1 Equus quagga
CTACCCGGCTCGTAAAGGCTCCCGCCCAGTCCCCCTTGCGGGAGCTGTAGGTCTAAACTCCAGAAGAAGGGTGGGCTAAGAAAGCGAACGGATCCCCTGCGTCCTTTCCCCAGCCGAAAGAAACAAGGGCAGGGATTCATCCTGCTCCTGGTGATCTGAAGGGGTCAGGGACCTCCTACTTAAGTGACCCGTGCTGTGCCCTCTTAGGACTCAGAGGGATCAAAGAGGATGCCCAAGGCCAGGAGGAAAAAAGATTTAGCGCCTCCCCTCCTTTCATCCTGGCCCTGAGCCACTGGGTCTCCAGCCCTAATTTCCCCACTAGCCTCAAGCTTCCACAGAACCCCCCCTCCACCTCTTCCTTTGGCCTGTGCGCCAGAATTGTATCTGGCTCCTGCTCCGTAAGACAAATAACGCGGGCGGTGAGAGAAAATGAACAGTGCTGTCCAAACTCCCCAGTCAATATTTTTTCCGCTTTCTCCATGCAAGCTGTTAAAAACATGCTGCTCTCTTGTTTTTGTGTTTCTTTTCAGTTTGGTACTGGAATGGTGCCTTCTGTTGTATTTTCTTCCTCCCATTTTTTAGATCTTTAGCATGCTAAAAGTACAACAATCAAGCAAAACTAGGACAAGCTTTAATCCTTCCAAATGCAGTGGAGGGGCTACTTTACTTGTACAAGAAAGGCTAAATGGCCTCCTAAAACTCCAAGAGTCCTCAGAGGCAGCAGTGGGAGGAGGTGAGGGTATGGGAGTTCTTTCTTACAAAACTTAATGGAAAGTTCTCATTTACCCTTGTTAGGGCAGCACAGAATTACTAAAATGTCCTGTCTTGTTTGTTTGTTTGTTTTGAACTATAAGCAGCTTAGAGTGATGATTACATATGGTGATCACAAGCTTTGAAATGGTAATTCTATGTGTCTGATTAATAAAAATGTGAAATTATTAATAAATAGAGTTTAGGAGACTTTTTTTTAAAACATGAGGTTCCTGGAAGTGAACACAGTAGATAGGGCATTTGATAGTAATGGCGGTTTGGGAACCAGTAGACCTGAATAGTATTTTTCAAATTAGGTCTATGGATGTATTCTCTAGGGTTTTAATTTTGTTTTCATGTAGATAATATTTTTTGGATTTGCATAAGCATATTCTGGATTGTTTGGGTGACCACTTCATAACCCAGTATTGCCACATGATTTCAGTACCTACATTTGCACATGTGTTTCAATGCTGCTTTTATTGTTTTAGAATAATGAGAAAAGAAGAGAGGTGGATTTAGAATGAAAATGGTGTTTTCATGCACAAAATGAAAGCCAAATCACAGGACATCACAGGACTGCACATTTACAATAGTTCTAACAGAAAAGTGGTGAGAAAACTGAGATGTCAGAGGTCACTTGGTGGCATAGGCAGGTTGAACTCAAAAGAAGCTGAGGTTTCATGGGCAATACCACAGTCAAAATACAAGGGATAATATAGTCTAAACAAAATACATTAATACAGTTAAATTACTTTATTAACATGAATATTATTAGTTTTGTGGTTTCATTTGTATTTAATTTGTAAATCTATTTTGGTTTTTTAGTTGTATAAGAACTATAAATAAAAGAACATTATATTCCTACTTTATATTTTAAATTTAAGTAACAATGTAATAAAAATAATTTAAGTTGACAGAGTTTTCAAGTGTTTTCTACCTTTAGTAATGGATCCAAATACTACAAGTTTGACAAACAGAGAGCTGAGAGGTCTTTTGATTTAGTATTTTACCAGTTAGAAGACCAGAGCGGGTTCCTATTGGCATGGAGAGGAGAAATCTGTTTCCTTGTACTTGATGTAAAAAGTGTTCAGAAATGATAAAGGAAGCAAGGGCAGAGAGCAGCACGTTGAGTCACTTCCACACATACCGCCATCTAGATATTAGCTGACGCTTAGGTGACCCTCCATATGCTAAACAAAAATTAGCACACTGATTGATGCCAAGCTATTTTGTTTAAAACTCAGATACATTTTGCTTTCCCAAGCACAATGAATTGGACACCTAAGGAATAACTATGATTAAATATGAAATCACAAGCTGAGAAAATAGGCCCCAGAAAATTGCCTGGTTTGAGAGTCATCAATTCTGGCCTTCAGTTCCCACCTCTGTCTCTGACTCATTGTGACCTACCTCTCCGTATGCCTCAATCCCACCTCCCACCCCCTCATCCCCAATAAAATAGAGCTAACCACCTCTGGTTCCCTCTCTGGTTTCTGTGATGGTGTGAGAATGAAACAGATAATAAACATGGAGATGCTAATAAAGCCTTCAATAAAGAAAGTGATTAAAACAGACTGAAGCAGAAAGAGGCCATTTCAAAATCTGGGCCAAATGGAAACTAGAACAAAATGTAAGACAGTCTTTTGGGGAGTGTGGTCCACTGACTATCTGAATCACCTAAGGTGCTTGTTTAAAAATGCAAATTCCAGGGGCCAGCCCAGTGGCCTAGTGATTTAAGTTCGGTGCCCTCCACTTCAGTGGCCTGGGTTTGCAGGTTAGGATCCCAGGTGTGGACCTACACCACTCATCAGCCATGCTGTGGCCACAACCCACATATAAAATGGAAGAAGACTGGCACAGCTGTTAGCTCAGGGCTAATCTTCCTTAAGCAAATAAACAGGAGGATTGGTAACAGATGTTAAGTTAGGGCTAATCTTCCTCAGAAAAAAAAAAAAAGCAGATTCCTGAATGTCAATTATTTCTCAATAAAACTGGAAAAAAATGTGGATTTCTGGCCTCCACTCCAGATTTACTGAATCAGAATCCCCGAGAATAGGGCAGGACATTTTACTGTGCACCCCTGGTGGTTCTAATGTACAATGACATTTGAAAGACATTGATTTAAAAAGTTCATCTAGAGGGGCTGGCCCTGTGGCCGAGTGGTTAAGTTCGCATGCTCCACTGCAGGCGGCCCAGTGTTTCGTCGGTTCGAATCCTGGGCGCGGACATGGCACTGCTCATCAAACCACGCTGAGGCAGCGTCCCACATGCCACAACTAGAAGGACCCACAACGAAGAATATACAACCATGTACCGGGGGGCTTTGGGGAGAAAAAGCAAAAAATAAAATCTTTAAAAAAGAAAAAAAAGTTCATCTGGAAAAATAATTACCTTGTCAACAAACAAGCATCTGCTCAAGGAAAGTCTGAAGAGAGTCTTTGGAAGCCACCTCAGTCCCGAGAAAGCAAATGATAGGTACAACTGCGTATCAATAACCAATTCTTGGGGCCAGCCCTGTGGCCGAGTGGTTAAGTTCGTGTGCTCCGCTTCAGTGGCCTGGGGTTTGCCAGTTGCGATCCTGGGCGCAGAACTACGCACTGCTCATCAAGCCATGCTGTGGCAGCGTCCCAAGTTGGGGAACTAGAAGGAGCTACAACTAGGATATACAACTATGTACTGGGGCTTTAGGGAGAGAAAGAAAGAAAAAAAAAAGATTGGCAACAGATGTTAGCTCAGGGCCAATCTTCCTCACAAAAAAAAAAGAAGAAAGAGAGAGAAGAATTAAAAACAAATAAGCAATTCTGTCCCTATTGGCTGTGGTTTTTGCCAGATTAAAATGATCTCTCTTTTTCTGGATTCCTGGAAGTCAGCTAAGCACTACAAATGTAGAACTGTGGCACTGAGCTGTTTCCATACCCTCTCTTCCTCTCTAGTGCTCCTTCTGGTCTCTGCTCCATGTCCCACACACAGAAGAAACTAATGACCAGGGAGTGCCAGAGGCAACAGCTGAGATGAGGATGAGGATTTAAAGCAACACTCAGGAAACAATGTGACATTCTCAGCACTGAGTCCTGATACCCACCTATAGTTCACTCATCCAGCGCATCAAGGGAAGACAAGGTTAGATTCGCCCATTCCTTCAGATGAAGCACCAAGAGTATGGAGAAACACAGGCAGATGGGATTAACAGCCACCAACTCCTGTGCTTGTAACAGCTCTCAGTGTCACAACAGAAAAGGGTCAGTGCCGAGGAAGGGTGAATGACATCACTGTTGTGCTCTCCGGCCCCTTGCCTCACATTTACTAAGCTTGCCTCTTCCTCACAGTCTGCAGAGTTTACAAATACATGCTCACTCCAGGGCTGATCTGCTCCACAGAGTCACCCCGCCGGGAGAGAAGGCCAGGTGCGGGAGAGAGACCTAGATGTGGGTGGTTCTTTCAGGGCAGACCCAGCAGTGCCATCCCATTGAAAAGGCCATCAAGAAAGTGGTGGACGGCCAAGTTCATGCACAGAAAACCTGAGGCACATGCAGGCATTTTCCAATTTTCTTCATTTAGCAAGATGACCCTGGTAAACAGATTCCCAGGTCTGTACTTGATTCATTGCAAAGTAGCAATTTTCACCATGGTGTTAATGATATTTTGAATTTATGTGTATACAAAGAATGTCTTCATCCTGTGAGTCTCAAATATTTTCCCCTCAACTTCACCTCAGTATTTTCAGATTCTTTCTCTTCTCTGCTTTGTGGCAAAATTTTAACCCCATTTTTATGGCTAGGAATACTTGACAAAGAGAAAAAGACTTTACCTGGAGTCACACGGTGAATCAGAAGAAGCTATGGAACTCATAATCAGGGATTATCACTACTCCTTGCTTCATCCCCTACCTTCACGCCACAGCTGATCACTAGATATAAAAAGGGTATTGGATTTCCAGAGCAAAACTTTGCTTGAATTATTGGGAAGAGCAGCTCAAAGAAATGGGACAGTCAGTTCTGATTCAGGGCAGTACGTACAATGGTTAGGAGAGTACACACTGGAGTCAGGAAGACCTAGATTGACATCCCAGCTCTACCAATGACTAGCTGTGCAACTTTCAGCAAATAACTTATCCCCGCTCATTCTTGGCTTTCTGCATCTGTAGAGTGGGGCTGTAAGGCTTACCCCATAAGGTTGTTAAGATTAAATAATTCATGTATAGTCCTTAGATTAATGCCTGACAAGAGTAAGCCCTCAAATATTATCCATTTATAGTTATTATCTACTGAGGAAGTAGAAGCAGGTAGGAAACATTCCGGTCAATTGAGCATTGGCAACAAAGAGGACCGGTGTGAAAGGATGAAAGGAGTACACAATTTAGAGTCAGAAGACCTGACTCAGGCCTTCCAGAAGGTTTCCTCACTGCTAAAATAGGGGTAAATCTTACCTTATTCTCTCTTGGGGTTGTTGTGAGGAATAGGATCCATAATGTAAAGTACCTTGTAAATGGAAAGCATCATGTAAACGTTAGAAGTTACGTTATTGATTACCAAGGGCTCACTGATCTGGTGCCCAAGTCAAACATAAAAAGAGAACACCTGGAGACCTATGCTTAAGGCGTGTAGGCCCCCAGTTCCCCAAGAGCAGTCAGAATTAGTACTTCCTCTAACACAAGGGTAGACTTAAGCTACAAGAAACCTGGAGATCAAACAGACATCACCACCTTTCTCAAAGCATTAGGTCTTTGAGTCCTACGATGGGCTAAAACATTCTTAGGACAGTCCCCTGATTATCTTGCCAGATGCTACACACAGCTCAACAAAAACCCTTTGTTACGGTGTTAGGTGGAAAAGCAAGGCACACAGTGTTATTGAAGTTGTGGAGTGTAAGTTAAGCAGAAAATATTCGGAAATTATAGATTGCTCCTTAACAGGTAATATTAAAATATCTTAAGATTAAAAAAAAAAGCAAGCGCCAGAACAATGTATAGTATCTTACCACTTGTGTAAAATAGAATGCACACACATGTTCTTGAATAAGCATAAAAAAAAAAATCTCTGTGGGGCCAGCCCTGTGGCCGAGTGGTTAAGTTTGCTTGCTCCGCTTCGGTGGCCCAGGGTTTTGCTGTTTCGGATCCTGGGCACGGACATGGCACCGCTCAGTCAGGCCACTCTGAGGCGGCATCCCACATGCCACAACTAGAAGGACCCACAACTAAAATATACAACTATGCACTGGGGGGATTTGGGGAGAAAAAGCAAAAAAAAAAAAAGATTGGCAACAGTTATTAGCTCAGGTGCTAATCTGAAGGAAAAAAAAACAACTCTGGAAGGACATATATGACTAATCACATTGATTGATTATGGGAAGGTAACTGGGTACCTGGTGAACAGAGGTAGAAGGGAGAATTTTCAATGTACAGTATATCCATTTGTCCTTTCATTTGTTTGGTTTTTACTATTTACTAATTTACTTTAATTTCACCCATTTTTCCACTACTGCCTTTTTTCCGTTTCAGGACCCAATCCAGGATACCACATTGCATTTAGTCTTTTTGAATTCCAAACTGTGGAAATTATTATGTATTCAAACAAACAAACCTTTTGGCTCTTGGTTACCACACCATAGACTGGACTTTGCCTCCTCCTGGCTGGCCTTCCCAGTGGCATCCACAGATGTGTATGACAGCCCCCACTGCCAGCTATTCTCTGTCTAGCCCTGCTATGCCCACAGGGGAGAGTCCAGTCTTCCTTCTTCTCTGTTATTTCTGCAAGCCCTTATCACCATGCCTTGTATTAGACCCAGCCAATATAAGTAGTAGCTTTCAGCATCTGGACACTGTCCCCAAGCTCCAACTAGACAGAGGTTTGATTTAGTAAAAGCAGGTATTGCTTAAAATATTCCTGGTCCCCTGAAAGCTTTTCCCAGTGGTGTTCCCTGAAGATGGCATTCTTTCCCACTTCTTTTTCTGATCTGCCCAGCAGAACTGTTAGGAAAAGGGTCATGAGAGTAAGAAAGAATCAGTGCCAAGACCCCCTGGACACGCCACCCAGGTCTCAGCAGAAATTTGGCTGGAACTGTAATCAGAAACCGAAATTTCCACTAACTTCTAGGATTTCAGGAAATCAGCTCCCTTTCTGATCTAGTTGTGTGATTAAAATTAGCTGGGGGCCCACAGTGTTCTAGAAAAGCCCCTACAAAGACTGAATGTATCATCTGCACACTCCCCCTTACTAGGACAACCTCCAGGCTGTGATTACTGGAGGCAGATTAAGAAGATGGCAAAAAAAAAAAAAAAAACAACTGAAACAACTTTGACTAGATCCTGTTCTTATCTAATCATTCCAGATACCTCAACATAATATCCAAAAAAGGAGGCCGGGAGCTCTGGACTTCAAAGAGGTCATGAAATAGGGAGTATAACATCACGGTTAAAACAGAGGGTCTGGAGTCAGATAGACTACTTGGGTTTGAATCCCAGGTCTGCAACTTTCTACCTAGGTGATTTTGGGAAAGACATTTAACATCTCTGAGTATCAGTTTCTCCATCTTTAAAAAGAGGATAATGATAGTTATCAATCTCATTAGGTTGTTGTAAAGATTATGTGAGAAAAATGCGACTTGAAACATTCCTGACATATAGTAAATGCTTAATAAATGTTAGCTATTATTCATATGATTTCTCCACAGAGCAAATCTCACAATCTAGAGGGTAGAAAAAAAAACAAAAAGAACCCCCAAAATAACAAAAAAAAAACACCCCAAACTCCAATACATTCATCATATAGTTCTAAGGTTGTGTTCAAAGGAGGGTATCTATCAGGTGTCACACAAATAAAGGAGGGACTCTCCTTCTATATCAAAGAGGTGGCCTTGTCTGTTCCTCAAGGCTTAAATTTGCCTAGGTAGGTACCCTACACTTTTAAATGCAAATTCTACTTCCTTCTGCAAATGTTTCCTTTTCACCCCATGACCTACACATGAAAAGCAATCAAAGAATATCTAAGATCTTTTACTTTGCAAGGGCTGAGCCCCTGCTAAATGCTAATACCTCTCATTGAGCTACTGTGGATAATGTGCAGGCATCTGATGGAAGGGAGAACCCTGGACATTCATATACCCTTTGGGTTGCCTTTGATGATATCAATAAGTTAGCAGGGGCAAAGTTAAGACTGTGTATATGACATAATTTGCTCATTTTGAGAACCGTGAAAATGGGCAAATGGCTAGTAATTACCCCTAAAAGTAGCCGCTTCCCCTTCTCCACCAAACGTATATCTTTTATTACCTAGAAATACCAACAAGGTCATGTCACATAGAACTGAAATTAACTGAGAAGAATTGACCTTTGAATAATTTACAGACCAGGGAATCACTGTTGTGGTGGATGATCCATCCTCCACAAATTACGGGCATGGTTTTCTCCAGGACATTTTTGCAACTATACCAATTTAAGAGTGCGATGTAAGGATATAAAGTCTAAAGAAATGCAACTCAGATATTTCAACTTACACTTGAATTTCAACACCAAGAACACAGCAAATCCTGAAACTAATGAGATTCCGGGAGTAAAAGGAGTGCTGAAATTTTTAGTGAGACTAGGCTGCCCTCTGCTGGACACTAGGGAAGTCAGAAACAGTGACAGTGGGGAGTAAAACAAAACCAAAACCAAAAAAAAACATGGCAACAACTTCAAACTTTGGTGCTATTTTTTAGACTATCTCTAGCAAGCACAGACTGTGGGAACACAATTATAGAAAAAGGCCCAAGGAAAGGCGAAAGGGCTAAGTTAAAAAAAAAAATCGTAAGATTCTTTTTATAAATGTAGCATGGTAAAATCAGACTCCTTGTCTACATAACGTTCCACAAATATTTCACTGGCAAGAAAAAAATGGGAACATATTATAGGAAATACCAGGAAGGCTTGGAGACATATCATTAATAGGGAGACAAGAAAGAAGCGAGACTAATTCCTAAGTGATAAACATGGTGTTTTCTTGTTGGTTGAGTGAACACATTGCAGGTCATTTCTCTCAAAATGAGATTAACCTTTGCTCTCATGTCCAAGGGGGTTACCAGCAGCTCCAGAGCAGCTCTGCAGAAGACCAGTGGCAGAATGACTAAGGGAAAGTCTCTGCTGTACTTGTCTCAAAGAAACAGAGCTAAGTACAGAAAATCTACAAAGTAGGCCGCCCCAGTGTATCCTGAGCAGGAGGGCTTAATACCCACACACATGGTTTTTTCATTCTCTTACTCTCGACAGCCACAGGTCCTCCTCTGAGCAGGCCAAGCAGTGCCAATCAACAGGGTTTGGGGGCTGGCCCCGTGGCCGAGTGGTTAAGTTCACGCACTCCGCTTTGGTGGCCCAGGGTTTCACCAGTTTAGATCCTGGGCACAGACATGGCACCGCTCATTAGGCCATGATGAGGCGGCGTCCCACATAGCACAACCAGAGGCACTCACAACTAGAATCTACAACTATGTACTGGGGGGCTTTGGAGAGAAGAAGAAAAAAAAAAAAGAAGGCAGGCAACAGTTGTTAGCTCAGGTGCCAATCTTAAAAAAAAAAAAAAAAATAGGGGCCGCCCCGTGGCCAAGCGGTTAAGGTCGTGTGCTCCGCTTGGGTGGCCCAGGTTTTCGCCAGTTCGAACCCTGGACGCAGACATGGCACTGCTCGTCAAGCCACGCTGAGGTGGCATCCCACATGCCACAACTGGAAGGACCCACAACTAAAAATGCACAGCTACGTACCGAGGGGCTTTGGGGAGAAAAAGGAAAAATAAAATCTTAAAAAAAATAAAAAATAGGGTTGGAACTTAAAGGCCAGGTGGTCTTCCTGAAGGTTGGCTCTGCCTACACAAACTCTCTCCTCCCACCTCATAAATAAATTAAATAAATGGCACTTGAACGGTTCTGAAGTTGCCAAAATTAGTCACCCCTTGTTCTTAGATGTGTCGTCATTCAAACGTACTGAGATGAGAGAATCAAAGGGAAGAGAAGTGCAGTAAATTATTAACTTCCATTAGCATACTTCAGGGCCATATTAGTTAATTGTTTCCCAGAAAGCGGGACCCAGAGAGAATAGGAGATACGGCAGGTAAGGTTTGATAGGCCGGAAAAAGCAGAGAAAATGTTCTGGGGAGGGGACAAGGCCTCGATGGAGGCCTAGGTGGCCAGGGGTTGTAACTGGAAAGGACACCAACCACTGTGCCTGGTTATCTTTGATATTTGGTATGACTGTTTGCCTTCCAGTCTCTGAGATCAATTGCAGCAGACATTAGAAAAATCACCTATAGAGTTTTTTAAAAATAATGATGCCTAGGCCCATCTCAGGCCACTAACTGAGAACTCCTGGGGGGGTCAAGCAGATAGTGGCAATTCTTTGAAGTGTCCTCAAGTGCCTCTTGTGCAGCTCTGGTTGAGAACCACTGCTCTGTATGTCACATCTTCTCCAGCATTCAGTACAGTGCTGCTGAAGCAGCAAGCCAACAGACCAAAAGGCACACCCTTCTCATTTGGCAGCTTGGGAGCTGAGAGCTAAAAAGGCAAATTACAAGCCAATGGCACCAGGTGCCAAATACTGGTTCTGCAGGCAAATGAAGGTCAAGGAGAACCCTCGAAGGCAGGTAAAGGCTGGAATCCATGGTTGTAGGTCTGCGGAAAATCCTTGTCAGAGAAGTTTGTTTGAACTCACACAATCGTTGGGCTGTTAGGCTCACCAGGAGTCACCTGGTTTATACTTTTATCTCCAGGCAAGTAAAGACAGGAACAAGCAGGCCAGAAGCAAAAACAAACAGAAAACCCTATCACCTTGAAAGATTTTGTGAACGTATCCTAAGATTCACTTACACTTTTTAAAAATAAGCTCATACTCAAGTAAAATGCTATTTCACCCAATTCTCAACTTAATCACAAGCTATTTATTCTAAGAAGCTACAACAGGAGTTCCCAGTCTGTCTGTGTTACTACAATTCTGTAACCTCATATCCTTTATCTGAATTTCCCTCATTTCATTGATCAAATCTTCTGGTTATAATTTGTGTCCATGTCAGGTCTATGCTGCACTCCACAGCTGAAGAGAGCCAAAAAAGCTTTCAGTTTTAAAGAATCATTCGCTACTTGATATTACTGAATTTGAATGTGTCACCACAAAGTCATCCTGCAGTTAGACTTCCTTTTCCCAGCAGGGCATGTAGCTGGTAGGAAAGGAGCACCTCCTCACACCTGGAGGCGAGGCTTCCTGCCCCAAACTCATTCAGGTTTCCTGGGCTAAGTCTGACCCTCCAAAATCAAGTAATAATAGAAATATTCAATAAAGGTACCCAATCTCTCTTTTTAGAAGGTACTCTGAGGAATCTGTGAAAACCTGTGTACTTCAGGAGAATTCCTAAAATATACACGATATTGAGCCTCATTCACATCTTCCAAATTGCCCTGTGAGTACTATAGGACTTAGGACTTGCTGTATTTTCTGTGGTCTAAAAATCTGCTAAATTGAAAGCAACAGGTGTATATTAGTTGCAGGTTTCTTTTTACTTTCTTCATTGTCAATAAACACATAAATGTTCAGGGAACTGTGTGGAGCACTGAGAATACATAGAAGTGTGACATGGTTCTTGCCCCTAGATGTGCCAACAATGCCCTTGAGAGAGAGGTGTACAAGGGTTACGTGTTAAGATTCTATGCCATTAGTAAAGACATTAGGTACTCAAGAGGGTTCAGGAAAGGAAGCAATTGCAGGGGTATGATGTCTAAATAGTCTTCATAGAGGAAAGGGAGACTCACGCTGGCCCTCAAAGTAAGAGTAAAAGAGAGAAGGAAGACCTTCTAGACAGGAGAAAAGAAATTCATTAAGGCTGTGGACTTCTCCTCCTGGAATTATATTACTAAACCATCCTTCTCTAAAATAACTTGGGAGAAACAAATCAAACTAAGTTTCATGGGCCTTTTGGGTCCCATAGGAAGAAAACTGATAATGGATGGTTTAAAACCACATGGCTACCAGAGCTACTGGCTATAAGGTGGAAGGCATAGGAGTATTGTTAGGAATTCATTCACAAAAAAGTTCTACTGCTCCTGACAACCCCTGACAAATGGAGAAATTACCTAAATGTTAGACATTACTAGATCCACATTTCTATGAATATTAAGACTCTCACAGTCCAGAGATTCTTAATCGAAAAACCCAAGATGGACTCAGAAACTCTCTCTTAGGCACAACTTTGACACATTGAGTAAGTCCTACTGCGCTTAGTTTTTCCACAAGTAAAATAAAACTAACCCTCACTGGGTTTCCCAAAGACTTCTTCCTTGAGTTTTCAGAATAAACATTCTGGGCTATTTGGCCTATCAAAGGCAGGTCTATACGCTGAAGGGTGGGAGGAGGGGAGATGGAAAGAGTTGAGCTCCTTCAGTTTCCAATCTCCACCAAAGATCTAAAAGCTGAAAGCAAAAGAGAAAATATCACCTTAAGAAAAGGAAAATCAGACTGCCAAGATTTATTAAACTTTTTCTTTCACAGAAAACACAAGTATGTAATGTAAACACTGACACATGAAATAAAGTACAAGGATCAGGAAGACAAATGAACTGGGCAATACTCTTGCTTCCATACTGTACTGCTTCCCGATTTCATCTGCAGCATGAATCACATGGTTATATATATTGGAAAAATTAAAGGCAACTTTCATTTAGATTTACCAAAACACTAGAGAGCCTCTGAAACCCAACAATGCCATACAGAAGTCTGATCTTTCTGTTGCAAAAAAATTAAAGCTAAGCACATGTCCATTTATCCATTTACCCAAGGTATTTAACATAGCAGCGCAAGAATGAATTAACACATGAACTTCAACATGCCTGTGGAGGCAAAGATTAAATTGTGCCTCTTTTGTCTCTTCAGAGAAAATAAAATTAACCAAATTAAAAGCAGAGCTGCCGGATACTGGGCAGAAGACAGCATAATCACAATGAATTCTAATTGCAATAAATCCCATGAAATGCAAAACACAATAAAGGACTGCCATGGGTGCTTTGCCCAAATGGTCACTCCAGATCTAATGCTGCAGAATCACATGGGGTTTTGAAGGTTCTTTTCCACAACTCCAAACTAGGAAAAATGACCCAAATTAACGGTTGGGATCAAGAACCACCTTGATTTAAAACAAAGAGTCTGTTTCTAATCTTGACTTCAGTAATAAAGAGTATGGGCTTCAATTTTCTGTGATTATCCCAAGAGATTAAAACCACTGGTCTTCTTTCTTATCAGATGACACCTACTGGGTAACAGGTAAACTTTGATAATAGATGCCTACTACACAGTCTGCTTCAATAATGGGACTCAGTGTCATAAGATCTGGGGTTCAGATAAGGTTGCTTAAGATCTAGAGATCAGAGGGCCCTGGAATTGCCAAGTACACCCACACCCTCACTCAGCTCCATCATCAAAGGTTATTACAAATACTCAACAATCTAGGGAGAAATAAGTACCTCAGATACTTTATCCTTTCAGTGAGCAGAGCAGTCAGCTCACGAGGAACACTGATTCTCTGGAGGAGAAATGCTACTCTGACCAGGTGTTTTGAAAACTCTTTTTCCCAGGCAAAGCTAATCTCCCTGTATTGCTGAGATGGAGATTTTTAAATGTCCTTAAACAGTATCCCATGAAAAACACCTTCACAACAAAAACAATTCACTTTCATATCCTTCATCTATAGCATTTGGCACAGTGTTCTGCAATTTATTGTGCTCTCACTAAAAATATACATAGAACAGAAAAAAACAAAATCACGTTTTAAAAGGGATAGGAACTGATATTCCTAAGGAATCCCTGGATCAATCGTGACCTGTTTTGTGCTATATTACAGTAAGCTCTTGCTCAGAAGGATTTTTTTTAACATGCAAGATGATAAAATAGATCAGCACTGTACCACTTTGATTAGAAAAAAAGCCACTCATCATGGACCTCCATTACTGGACTCTCTTATTGACCTCTGCAGAAAGTAGAAGACCTCACCCACTGTAGGAGACAATACACTATTACTGCAGGTATGGCAAGATATTTCACTGAAAATTCTCTGTCCTGTAGTGAGACCACATGTGCCAATATTTGCCCTGGAAAACAGTAATCAAGTATTGAGAATTACATGCCACAAATCTTTAATGCAGCAAATGGGACCCCAGTCTATAATCACTCTAGTTATCATTCTATACTGTCTAGATTTATTGCCTCTCCAGTGCCTCAACCCCATCCCAGATACTCCCTTACAGGGGATCCTAAAGAGGAGACTTTTTATATGGGAACTTGCCATTTCTTCCCTTATCACTTGTTTTCTCCTCTCTTGGGATCAGTTCCTATTGAAATGCCCTTCTCTTTGAAAAATGAAAGATGGAAACTCTGAAAAATAGATTCATCCTATTTGCAGATCCTAGACACAATTACCCTTAGGGAAATAAGGCACCTATAATGTGACCCCAGATTGACTACAGAAATGGAACTGATATGGGATCCTGTGTGGCTGCAAAGGAGCATGATCTCCAAACATAAGCACTACTTTCCTGCCACAGGCTGGCTGTATCACGGAGCACTGCTGTGATGGTCTGACCAACAGGCAGACCAGAGGCTCCAAAGAACTGAAAGAAATACAGATAAAATTCTTCCTTAAAATAGAAAGTTACATTATCAATCAGGTCTCTGGCCAACCTCATCATTCTTTCAAGTAGTGTTTCCATAGTCAAGTGAGGAAGTATGGAAGAGCAATAGATGAGATTAGGCAACCTAGGTCCTAGTCCTAGCACTACTACTGGCTGTGTGACCTTGGGCAAGTCACTTTACCTCCCCTTATAGTCTCAGTTTCTTCATCTGTAAAATGGGGACAAAAGCACTTGCCTTGTCCACCTCACGTTGTGACTGTAAAGATCAAATGAAATAATGTGAAAGAGCTTTGTAAACTATGAAATACTGTATGTAAAGGTAAAGTAATAGTATATACTTATTACACTTTAATTAGGTCCTTATTATTGCCTACTTGACTAGCCGTGCCCCATGCAGGATGTGCTTTGCAATAAATAGAATTCAAAAACAGGCGCTATAAATATACACTTATCTTTTTCACAAGGGTTGTTAAAAAGGGGAAATTCTTAATTTCTTCAGAAATGGCCTCAGAATAAATTAATTAAAAATGTGATGTCATCTAAATCTATCAATTGATAGAATTAGTTTTCTCCAAATATATCCTGTACAGTTATAGTCTGGTCTGTTGATACCTTTATACAGGGAAGTCTTGAATTCAAGAAATATTGCATGCTAAAACTTAAAAAAACCAAACAAACATACAGTTAGAGTTTGTTGTAAAGGAATAAAATGAAAATAAGAGGCATCCTACGTAACGAAATTAGGTCACAGTTCCTCAAATGGTTGCCTTTTTCCTGAGATAGCTCTAGGACAGGGTCCTAGTCCTGTGAAGTGCGGTAGAAAAGCTTAGTCTTGCTGGAGGTGAAAAGGACATATAGGTTGGCAACTAGGCTGTGCTCATTTTCAGCATTAGGATTTGAACAAGAAGGTCTGCTAGGAGCTGCCAAACAGCTTTGGTGGAGAAGCCCATATGGCCCAAGAGAGGCTTGTAGTTCTTGGATGCCAGGCCAGAGTGTGGAGAACAGCTTAACACAGCCATCCAGTTTGGGGATTTTCAATTCTTCCTGTAAGCTGGTTCTGCTCTTCTCCGGTCTAGTAAATAATTGAACAGAAGAAAAACAATGAGATGTGGAATAATATATCTACCTAGACTTTAGGGCCTTTTTCTGCCTAGTTGCAAAAAGCTTACATGCAGAACAGAGACACAGGCAAGAAGTGAACAAGACTGACTTTGACTAGCCCAAAGCACCCAGATTCCAGTATTCATGTCAGATGGCCTTTATTACAAATGCTACAGGCAAGACTTGGAGGGAGTCCTGTTAACAGGATGGTTGTCCTTTGGGCCCACAGGCGTGTTGCTAACCTCCACTTTTCTTTCTGATTTGCTTTGCTTTCCGGGGCTTGAGGATGGAGTAGTTTGCATATACTGTATACTGATCTGACAGGAAGGGGACATAGAATGCCCGCAACAGCTTTGAAGATCTGAAAAACAAGGTAAAAAAAAGAAAAGACAGAATTTTATTATTTAAGAGAATTTACTAATGGTATTGAAAATGATTAAAGGAAATAAACTTAGCACTATGGTGACGATAGCCAGCCCTGGTGGTCTAGTGGTTAAGATTTGGTGCTTTCTGCCGCAGCCTGGGTTTGTTTCCCAGTCAGGGAACCACACCACTGGCCTGTTGGCTACCATACTATGGCAGCTGCGTGTTGCTGTGATGCTGAAAGCTATGCCACCAGGATTTCAAATACCTGACACACATGGTGGACAGGTTTCAGTGGAGCTTCCAGACTAAGATGGACTAGGAAGAAGGACCTGGCCACCCACTTCTGAAAAACTGGCCATGAAAATTCTATGAATAGCAGCAGAGCACTGTCTGACATAGCGCTGGAAGACATGAGAATGGCGTAAAAAGACCGGGCAGGGTGTCAGCTATGTTGTACACAGGGTCACTAGGAGTTGGAATTGATTCAACAGCACTAACAACAAATGGTGAGGATTATATTTTATATAAGTAGCACAGAAAAGTCTGTTATTTAACTATTAGATCACGATAGAAGAACTAATCAAAATCAAGTACCTTGTTATCCACACCAAAAAGACAGTCTCCATAATAAGCCACAGTATATCCTTCAAAATAGCTCTAGGTTTTCACTTTGCATTAGAATATGTCAGAGAAAAGTTCCAGGTCAATAAAGGACTGCTATTACTGAAATAAATTCTTAACACCCAAATGGCTTCTGCATCTAAGAAATTGTAGAGATGCCAAGGGCTCAAAAGACCCTGACACCAACTCTAAGTTTTCCTAGAGAGGTAAAGAAAACTATGTCCTGGGCTTCCTATGCACAGTGTTCCGGCAATTCTTGAGTCAAAGAGAGAGTCTATACACAAGCTCATGTCGTGACATGTCCCTGGTAGGTTATAATACATCTGCTTCTTACTAAAATATAGGAACAGCTGAAAAATCTGAATTTCTCACATTTCTGAAGAATGTAAAAGATACCACATTTACTGAACACAGTATCAGACAGGCACTGGGAAAAGTGTTTACACTTTTAAAGATAATATTTAATCCATCCAATAACCCCATGAGGGAAGTGATATTATTATCCCTATTTTATAGATGGGAAACTGAGGCTTACATCAACTAAGTAACTTGCTTAGGGTCACACAATAAGCGATAAGAGTCCTTATTCAAATCCAGATTTGATTCTAGATTCTGCATTCTTAACCACTATGGTTTATCATGCATTCTAGGAACAGGCTAACAGGATTCATCGCTTCCTAGAAAAAGTGGCAAATTCTATATGAAGTATTACTTTTTGACTGTGACTTCAGTCTAAAAATCAAAAGTTGGCCCAGTTACTGCCACCCTAAATGAGGCAGCTGAAGGGTGTTCCATTGCCAGTCCTTTTCCAGACTCTAAACTTGTAAATGTCATGTCAACGTGGCATTTGTACTGGCAGCCTACCTCTGGGTTTGGCAGACTCCTGCAATGCCTGCACACAATGATATCGTGCTTGGCATACACACCTCTTAGAGATTCTTCCCAACTGGGGCGCTGGCATGCTCTGTGCTCAACAGAGATGCACTTCACTTCAACAGCTAACAGCTCAAGGGCTTTGATAGAGAAAAGAGGCTTAGAAGAGAGACACGAGATAAAGTAGGGCTCCTGCAAACAAAATGAACAGGAGGAGGAAGCATCTACCTCAAGTCAAAAAGTTAATTTATTCTTTCTGTCTATGCTGCAGAAATAAGGGGAAGGTCAGAACAGAAAGCAGTAAACAGCAGGAAACTCGTGTGCTTAAGTGTAGTAAAGAAAGGCTAAAACTAATTAAGCATCATTTCCATTCCAGTTGACTCCACAATAAAAGCTTCATTAATATAGTCAGTATATATTTCCTGTCAATTCAGTCCTTGGTAAAACATTAGGTCCACTGGGGCCAATTTTAGCTCTTTACTTTCTTTTTGGAACAATTCCTTACTATTTGGGAAGGTTATTATTTCATAATTTTATTATTTCTAGAGTCTTCCAAAGAACAAAGAAGAATTATACTTATTTTGAAAAACAGAGGGGCGGGCCCTGTGGCCGAATGCTTAAGGTCGCTCTTTGGCGAACTTTAGCCTCTGCTTCTGGGGCCCAGGGTTTCACCAGTTTGGATCCTGGGTGCAGACCTAGCACTGCTCATCAAGCCATGCTGAGGTGGCATCTCACACAGAAGAACTAGAAGGACCTACAACTAGAATATACAACTATGTACTGGGGGGATTTGGGGAGAAGAAGAAGAAGAAAAAAAGATTGGCAACAGACGTTAGTTCAGGGCCAAACTTAAAAAAAAAAAAAAAAAAGGAATAAAACTCATTCTATCTTGTAATTACCATATGATTGCAACTTTTTATAAATTTAACCTCTACTATAGGATCTCAGTGGTCTTATTTTTTTCTATATCTTGGATTATTTACAACTATGCTTTTTTTAAAAAAAGACTAAAATAATAAGAAAAAGGAAGAATGATAAAATCACCAAAAACGACAATGCAAAAGTGAAATAACTAATCACTATTGCATTATCCTTTAATTTTCTTACTGCATTATTCAAAGGACTGCATCATCTTTCAATAATGTATAAAAACTTGAGACATTATCTTTGTAGTCTGCTTTTAGCTTTCACTGAACATGGTGAGAATTCAGAATTTTTAAATTTCCTGCCCAAAACAGCAAAAAGAAGAAAATTGACAGAGCAAGACATTTCACGATTATTAGACAAATCAGAAGATAAATGCAAAGAGACAAACAGCAGCACTCAAGACTCTAATGATGATGTTGAAATTGATCACATAAGCAAAATTTCAGACTATGAGTCTTCAGATAACAATATACTAGATGAATTTTCTCAAACTCAAGAATTGATGAGCGACCAAAATATCTCTAAGAACAAAAAGGAAATAAGGTATTCTCAGTCAGTCAGTCATTCAACAAGAGGGACTTCATCATGCAATATTTGTGCAGTAAGAACCTAGACCATCCTGTTAGGCTAAAAGGGCATATGACCATATTCTTTCATCTTTTATGATGTCTGTGTTCCAAACTTTATTTGATATATTTCATAAGTGGATAAATGCTAAAGGCAGATTAGTATACAAAGGTGCCTAGAAGGATATAGATCATGAAGAAATAAAAAAATTCAGTGGATGGATTATTTTAATTGGTGTTTATAAATCTAAAAAGAAAATGTTTGAATTCTGGAACAAAGAAGATAGCTGAACTCTCTTCAACAAAATTATGAGCCATTAAAGGTTTCAAAAAATTCTTCAGGTTTTGCATTTTGATGATGTAAGTCCAAGAAGAACCAGAAGTAATAAACTAGAACCTATTAGAGATACACCTGAAGTCTGGAATCAGTATTTTCAAGATGGATATATTCCAGGTTCATGCATGACAGCTGACGAGCAGTCAGTTGCATTCAGAGGTGTCCATTTCAGATGTGTGTGTGTATGTGTGTGTGTGTATATAAATATATATGTATGTATATTCAAAACCAGGAGAGTATGGAATACTTAGAGTTGTTACATCTAAATTATGATTAAAATTTCAAATAAAGCTGCTTTTTTACTATCCCTTATTATTTTTATAAGTTATTTATAAAATAACTAAAAAATATAAAAAACAAAAAGGGTCTATTGAGTTGAGACAGTAAATGGTGATGACTATTTTTCCTGTTATGCTGACAGATCATGCCAAGGAGGTCTAAAAGAGCATTTCAGAAAACTATCGTGGGCCTTAACACGGGACATATCATCACCAAAAATACTGACTGCCCTGAAATGGAAGAAGGGCCACTACACATTATTTTTTAATGCAAAAGGCAAGTTGAAACAAAGGTAAAAAGATAAAGGAAACTGGGACAAAATATTTGCAATATATATCACAGAGGATTAGTATCTAGAATATTTAAAGTGTTCCTACAATCAATAAGACGACAGACAAGTCAATAGGAAAAATGAAAAAGGATATGAACAGAGAAAAGAAATGTAAATGGCCAATAAACATATGAAATAATGTTTAATGTTACTAATAATCAGTGAAATGTAAATCTAGATATAATTTTTCAATAATCAGGTTTGCAAAAGTTAAAAAGTCTGACAGTATCAAACACTGGTGAGGAGTTAGAAAACAGATACTGCCAGTGAAAGTGGAAACCTGCACAGCCACTTGGAAAGCCAACTGTACAGTATCAATTAAACCAAAATTATGCAGTCCCTATGATAGAGCAGAGGCTTTTTATCTTGTACTTTACACTATATTGCTGCTTTATTTTTTTACAACCTACTTTCCATTTGTTATAAGAGAAAATTTCAAACATACACAAAAGTAGGAAAAATATAACTTGTAATAATTTTGAAAAACCAGTAGAAAAATTTTTAAATAAAGGAAATCTCAAATCCTTAAAACAAACAAAAAAACCTATGTGCTTATTACATGTAGGGCTTTGTGTGCTGGCCCTGAAGACACAAAAGCCTCTGTCTCAAAGAGCTAATAACCTAGTTAGGAGAAACAGAATATGAATGATACTTAACCGTAACTTAGCAGATACTAAACAGCTGATACAGAAGTGCAAAATGATAACACATTCAGAAGAGAGAACGAATGCTGAAGGTTGCACAGATGTGGAAGAAGCATTTACTATATGTTACAGGCATACCTCGTTTTATTGCACTTCACTTTACTGCACTTTGCAGATTTTGTGTTTTTCATACACTGAAAATTTGTGGCAACCCTGAATCCAGCAAGTCTGTCAGTGTCATTTTTCCAAAAGCATTTGCTCACTTTCTGTCTCTGTGTCATATTTTGGTAATTCTCGCAATATTTTAAACTTTTCCTTATTATTATATTTGTTATAATGATCTGTGCTTAGTGATCTATGATGTTACTATTGTAATTATTTGGGGGTGCCACGAACCACATCCATATAAGATGGCAAACTTAATAAATGTCATGCGTGTTCTGACTGCTCCACTGACCAGCCGTTCCCCCATCTCTCTCCTTCTCCTCAGGCCTTCCTATTCCCTGAAACACAACAACATTGAAATTAGGCCAATTAATCATCCTACAATGGCCTCTAAGCATTCAAGTGGAAGGAAGAGTCGTGCGTCTCTCACTTTAAATCAAAAGCTAGAAATAATTAAGGTTAGTGAGGAAGGCATGTCAAAAGCCAACACAGGCTGAAAGCTAGGGCTGTTGTGACAAATAGTTAGCCAAGTTGTGAATGCAAAGGAAAAGTCCTTGAAGGAAATTAAAAGTGCTACTCCAGTGAACATATGAATGATAAAAAAATGAAACAACTTCATTGCTGCTATGGAGAAAGCTTTAGTGGTCTGGATAGAAGATCAAACCAGCCATAACATTCCCTTAAGGCAAAGCCTAATCCCCAACAAGGCCCTAACACTCTTCAATTCTGTGAAAGCTGAGAGAGGTGAGGAAGCTGCAGAAGAAAAATATGAAGCTAGGAGAGGTTGGGTCACGAGGTTTAAGGAAGAAGCCATCTCTATAACACAAGAGTGCAAGGTGAAGCAGTAAATGCTGATGTAGAAGCTGCAACAAGTTACCAGAAGATCTAGCTAAGATAATTAATGAAGATGGCTACACTAAACAATAGATTATCAATGTAGATCAAACAGCCTTTATTGGAAGAAGATGCTATCTAGGACTTTCATGGCTAGAGAGGAGAAGTCAATGCCTGGTTTCAAAGCTTCAAAGGACAGACTGACTCTCTTGTTAGGGGCTAATAAAGATGGTGACTTTAAATTGAAGTCAATGCTTACCTACCATTCTGAAAATCCTAGGGCCCTTAAGAATTATGGTAAATCTACTCTGCCTGTGCTCTGTAAATGGCACAACAAAGCCTGGATCAGAGCATATCTGTTTACAACACAGTTTACTGAAAATTTTAAGCCCACTGTTGAGATCTACTGCCTAGGAAAAAAAATCCTTTCAAAATATTACTGCTCATTGATGATGCACCTGGTCACCCAAGAGCTCTGATGGAGATGTATAATGAGATGAATGTTGTTTTTGTGCCTGTGAACACAACATCCATTCTGCAGCCTATGGATCAAGGGGTAATTTCAACTTTCAAGTCTTTTTATTTAAGAAATACATTTCGTAAGGGCTGGCCCCGTTGCCGAGTGGTTAAGTTCACGTGCTCCGCTGCAGGCGGCCCAGTGTTTCGTTGGTTCGAATCCTGGGTGCGGACACGGCACTGCTCATCAAACCACGCTGAGGCAGCATACCACATGCCACAACTAGAAGGATCCACAACGAAGAATAAACAACTATGTACCGGAGGGACTTTGGGGAGAAAAAGGAAAAAATAAAATCTTTAAAAAAAAGAAAAAAAAAAAAAGAAATACATTTCGTAAGGCTATAGCTGCCATAGATAGTGATTCCTCTGATGGATCTGGACAAAATAAAATGAAAACCTTCTGGAAAGGATTCACCATTCTAGATGCCATTAAGAACATTCATAATTCATGGGGAGAAGTCAAAATATTGACATTAATAGGAGTTTGGAAGAAGCTGATTCCAGCCCTCATGGATGACTTTGAGGGGTTCACGATTTCAGTGCAGGAAGTAACTGCAGATGTAGTAGAAACAAGAGAACTAGAATTAGAAGTGGAGCTTGAAGATATGACCAAATTCCTGCAATCTAATGATAAAACTTTAATAGATGAGGAGTTGCTTCTTATGGATGAGCAAAGAAAGTGGTTTCTTGAGATAGAAATCTACTCCTGGTGAAGATGCTGTGAAGATTGTTGAAACGACAACAAAGGATTTAGAATATTACGCAAACTTAGTCGACAAAGCAGTGGCAGGATTTGAGAGGACTGACTCCAATTGTGAAAGAAGTCCTACTATGAGTAAAATCCTATGAAACAATACTGCATACTACAGAGAAATCATTCGTGAAAGGAAAAGTCAATCTGTGTGGCAAACTTCATTGTTGTCTTATTTTAAGAAAACTGCCACAGCCACCCCAACCTTCAGCAACCACCACCTTGATCAGTCAGAAGCCATCAATGTCAAGGCAAGACACTCCACCAGCAAAGAGATTACAACTCACTGAAAGCTCAGGTAATGGTTAGCATTTTTTTTTTTTTTTTAAGATTTTATTTTTTCCTTTTTCTCCCCAAAGCCCCCCCGGTACATAGTTGTATATTCTTCGTTGTGGGTCCTTCTAGTTGTGGCATGTGAGATGCTGCCTCAGCGTGGTCTGATGAGTAGTGCCATGTCCGCGCCCAGGATTCGAACCGACAAAACACTGGGCCACCTGCAGCGGAGCGCGCAAACTTAACCACTCGGCCACGGGGCCAGCCCCAACGGTTAGCATTTTTTTAGCATTAAAGTACTTTTTTTTTTTGGAGGAAGATTAGTCCTGAGCCAACATCTGCTGATAATCCTCCTCTTTTTGCTGAGGAAGACTGGCCCTGAGCTAACACCCATGCCCATCTTCCTCTACTTTATATGTGGGACGCCTACCACAGCATGGCCCGCCAAGCGGTGCCATGTCTGCACCAGGGATCCCAACTGGTGAACCCCGGACTGCCGAAATGAAATGTGCAAACCCGACCGCTGTACCACTGGGCTGGCCCCTAAAGTACTTTTTAATTAAGACGTGTACATTGTTTTTTTAAACATAATGCTATTGCACCTAATAGGCTACAGTATAGTGTAACCATAACTTTTATATGCACTGCAAAACCAAACAATCTGTGTGACTCACTTTATTGGGATATTCACTTTATTGCATTTGTCTGGAACCGAACCCGCAGTATCTCCAACGTATGCCTGTATTTTATTTTATCCATCCAACATTCCAAGGCACACTAAGCATGATAAGCAACTTGCCCATCTATAACCAAATCCATGGACATCTTACGTTAAATGTTCTGTCCACTCAGAAGCAACTAGAGAATGGCTTGAATAAAACCCAAGTCTTATTCATGGCCTACAAAGCCCTAGGAGATCTAGCCCGTGCTTACTTGTCCCAGCTCACCTTGTGCCATTTTCCTCTTTGCCCATGTTACACTCCCACCACACCATCCTCTTTTCAGTTCCTCAAAATTACAAGTTCTTTCCTCCCTAGGGCCTTTGCATATGCTTTCCCCTCACTGTCTGGAACTCTTCCATCCTGTTTTTCTCATGACTAAGTCCATCTTATTTTTCTACTCCTCATCTTAAAAGTCATCTTTGAAAGGTCTTCCAACTATCCTAAGAAATGCTAGGTTTCCATTTCTATCACTTAATCTCTCTCAGTGTACCCTGTGTGTTTCTTCACTACACTCTTCACAATTTGTAATTTTATATTTATTTGTTGGTTAACTTATTTATTGTCGGTCCCTCGCACTCCCACTCCCAGATTTCTGGGGACTAAATACAAGGAAAAACTAGGAAAAATCTATAATCAGAGCTTAGTACTGGAAAAATCCTTATTAGAAGATGAACCTCCTTTTCTCCTGCAGATACCACTTGTGATCTTTATCATCATTACCTATCTTTAACATCTAAAGACACTAATTTCTTCTAGAAGATGAAGTGAGAAAACAGTCAATATACACAACTCTGAGCTGGGATGGGAAGATGTGTCATTTTTTCAAAACCAAAAGAACAAGTTGCTTGAATTCCTCATTTCTAACAGTATAGTAACTGTTCTAGATTAATTTCTTTACCATCAATAGCTTTAATATGTTAAGCATGACTGGGCCTTTTAAATTGTTATATTACATTGTTGCTGGAAAAAGAGAAATCAAATTGGTTATTTGCCTTTGTGAAAGAAAAGAGCAGTTGAGCATTGGAATAACGTGTGCGTACGCATTCATACACATGGAAACAAAGACAAGACTGAATCACAAATTAGAATAAAACGAATGCCTATCAAAACTCGTACAACAATGTCTGTAATAATGTGAAATGCCAAAGTATTGCCCTAGGGAAGCACAGGCAGCATAATTTAGGAAGAAGCAAAATGTGTGCCTCTATCATGGAAACTGAAATACTTCCCCTCCTAGTGAGAAAGTCACTGGAGCAATTCAAGGATGAAACAGACATGGACAAAGCAATCGCCCGAATAGAATAACTAGCTGACGGTTGAGCATGTTTTCTAATTCAATTACCAGCTCTATTTATCAGGGCCAGGGAGCATTCTGCTGTGGAGATTTAAATCTGCTCTTGTTGACGTCAATGGAAGACTGGCTGCCAGTCCCTGATGTCGCCAGTTCAATAGGCACAAATGGAAATGCTGGGTCAATTTTTCATTTTAAAAAGAAAACACTCTAGTACTCAGGTTTTCTCTTTTATTTTTATCTATCCATCCATCCAAACATTAATATCTCTGTGAACCTGTAGTATAAGCCCACTGACAGTTCTCTTTTTCCACCTAGTCCTCTTTTTGTCTCTGTTCCTGTCTCTCTCTCGCACTTAGTTCACATTTCAGTGACAAACTTTCTACAATCCTCAGCACAGAACTGGCCTTTCACAGTAATCCTCAGCTCTGAGGACACTTAATCTTAGCCATAGTCAACCTATAGTCCCATGTCAAGCAATTTAAGAACTGCTCAAAAAGCTGGTATGCAGCAAAAATGTGACTATTCTTTACCAGGAAATGGGGTGAGGGACATTACTTTAACAGTCAGTAAGTAATGAAGAGGTGACATTTATCTCTTTTTCAAAAAGGAGAAATGGACACAGGAGTTACATGCTCTGTGTCACACTCCACTAGAATACTATACTGTCACTAGAAGACAGAACTTTGTCTAATTGCTGTGTCTCCAGCTTTTAGAACAGTGCCACAGAAAGTGCTCAATACCTATTCTGTGAATGAATGAATGAATATACTCTGACTCTTAAATCAGAGCATCTAGTTTACCTCTCTTGCTTCTGGCAATATTCATCTTCTACAAGGAAAAAGAAACATCAAAAATAACATGAAGCTCTTCTTTCTCTTCTCTTTCCAAACAATTCAGTCCTAAAGCCAGCAGGTGGGGCAGAGTAAAGTAGGAGTCTACGGTGAGGGGCAGGGAATGGGGAAGGCTGCTGCCACCCACGGGATGTTAAAGCACAAGTGAGATGCGGAAGGCATCCATGTTAGCAAAGAAAATATTGATGCAAAAGGTCAAGTAACCTCTCCAGGTTTCAGTTTCACAAAATTTGCTGAATCATCATTACCCATGTGACCAGAACGACACTTTACTGTCAGTAGGCATGTCCAATAGACCCTTGACATTCAATGAATACATTCACAGTTTTGACTATTTGGTAGCAACCTCCAAAGATCCATACTGTGTGTGATTTGGAAGTCTGGTAAGGCACCGATTGGAATCACAGCACTGCAAGACTGGAGTACAGAGTGAGTCATTTCACTGATTGGGGCCCTGGCCAATCATCCAACATAACATCATAACCTTTTCACCAGTCACCATTAGCCAACATTCAAAATGAGGGAATTGAGACAGAATTGGTATTAGGCAACGGGCCATTTTCTGACCTTCAATCCCACCAAGGTTGCTGGGGAAATGCTCTTCACTAGTCTTTTTCCATCTTATAGCTACTTCGGTATGAAGGTACTATGTGCTCCATCCAACATTCCTGTAGAGAAGATACTAAACAGTGTGCAAGAAGGTGTCTGTCTCTGCTCTTTGGACCCTCATTTGGGCTACTTTTATGTGACAAATAGTGAGCAGCACTGGAGGCCACATCAAGTAGATGATTCTGGCATAGAGATGAAATGAACAATGAGTATAGTATAAAATAACTCAACAATCTTTTTTTCTTTCTTTTCACCTTAAAAAAACAATTTACTTCTTTCAAATCTGTGATTGACTGATGGTTTTCTGTTTCACTTGGTGTTGGCTGGAGTGTTCAAAATGGCCATACTCACACAGCTGGTCATGGGCTGAGAGTTCAGCTAACACTAAAGGCCTTCAGGCCCCCTTTATGTGGGCCTCCTCTCTCCACATGGCCTTTGGATTTCCTTAAAGTGTAATGCCTGGGTTCTAACAAGCAGCATTCCAGGAGAAAGGAAACAGAAGCCAATCAGCCACTCAACAATCTTTATTTTACCAAATAAGGGCATCAGATGCTTCTGAAGAAATCCATATTTCACCGTTTTTTTCCTTTTTCTTTTTACTCTGGCATAAATCCAGTTTTAAGAAGGCAAAATACGTCAAACAATTGATAAATATTTTCTGAGATCCTACTATGTGCTATGTATGAGTTGTAGAGAATCAACAAGAGATGTGGTTCTAACTCTCAAGGAACTTTTAGAACAAAGGCCTCTGATGATGCCAACTGCTTGGTCTAAGCTAGCTAAAAGCAGTGGCAGTCCTAAAACACTGTACATACTCTTCAAACTTGAGAGTCTCTACAGCACGTACTTGGAGCACAGATGGTCTGTACACAGTCTCTTTCTAGAGAACTAATTTCACAACAATGAAAAGCAGATTCTCTGAGCTTCAGAAAAACAAAAAAGGTTTATCTTTCTTAAAATGTCAGGAGATCTCAATGACTGAAGAATACAATGAGCAAAGAGTATTCTTGGCATAGATGAAGGAGCTGGAGGCACCACTGTGATTGACGTGTAGGGAAAAAACAAGAGCACTTCAATTACTGGTCAGGTAGAAGAACTAATTCTACCCAAAGGATTTGAACACCATCTGAAACATGTTAAACTGTTGGCCTGCAACCAAATTCTGCCATGGAGTGTAGTCTCCCTCTCCACCTGGGTAGCAAGAAGCTGCAGATGGAAACAGCCTGCTGGACTATTTTGTGTGCCATATGTCTCTTATGCAAGAAATCTCCTTTAAAAAGAAAAATTTCAAAAATTATCCAATTTGGATGAAGAATGGCATCAAAAGAGCTGTGATGGCTTTAAAACAGATCCATGAATTCTTTGACACTTCTCCCATCAAGAGGGAAAGTCTAATTCCTCTCCACTTGAACGTGGGCTATTCGAGTGCTTGCTTTCGATAAAGAGAATAAGGCAGGAGTGACACTATGTGAATTCCAAGGCCAGGTCATAAAAAACCATATAGCTCTTGAGATACTAGCTCTTGGAAGCCAGCCACCACGCTGCAAATAAGTGCAGGCCACATGAAGAAGCCACATGTAGGTGTTCTGGCTGACAGCCCCAACTGAGATGAAGCCAACAGCCAGCATCAACTGCTAGACATGTGAGAAAGCCTTTGAGGTGCCTCCAGTCCCAACCACCATCTGTGGCCAATACATAAAAACCCTGAGTAGCTGAAGAGCTGCCTTGCTGAGCCCAGTCAAGCCCAGAACCATGAGAGAAATAATAAATAATTGCTGTCCTTTTATACTGTCAAGTTTGAGATGATTTGTTACACAGAAATATCCAAAACAAGAAGTCCCAACTAATTTGCCCTTTACAGTGATCTCCAATGGTCTTCTTAGTATCCTTCAGAAATAAATAGGTCTGCTTATGCTGGGATTAGGGGCTAGGGACACAATGGCTGCCATCAACCAGACTACTACATAGGACCAAAAGGGATACAGGTGCCATGGACTCTTTAGGCCTCACAGCTACTGGATTCACTTCTGGAGGCTAAAAGGAGAGTCACAGTCTCAGTAAACAATCTCCACAGAAGCTAAAGCTTGTAGCCACTGAGAATCCTACGCTGGGCAGTGAAAGAACACAAGTAGCAGATGCTATCAGCACAGTCCCCACCTTGCACAGTAGAGGTCCTCTGACTAGAAAAGATCCCTTCTACCACACCAGCCAAAGATGTTAACTTCTAACTCCTTACTTGCATCCACTCTTCACCTATAATTATAAATTTGCAGGGCTTTGTAATCCTGCCCTATTTAAGTCTCCCCAAATTATCTCAAGCCCCTAATCAGGCAAACCTAAAATTCAGTTAGAGAAGGCTACTATGCTCTAAAATAGGGAAGAATAGAATCTCAAAATCCAAAAACCAAAGGTGAAAGCAAAACAAGCAAGACAAAAGAGACCTATAATGTAGGAGGAAAAAAATGGGTGGAAAGTGGCTGTGCGAAGCCATGGCAGGGCCTCCCAACTTGTTTCCAAAGCCACAAACAGGCCCTGTTGCTCAGGAGGCCAAGTCCAACATCCTGGTGAGGCATTTCCCACCAGACTCCCACAACCAAACACTCTCACCACACTTAGAAAGAAACCCACCATTGAGCTGGTAATTTATTGCAACACTCTCCCTTCACTCCTCTCTGGGGAATCTCAGAGTAGGTATTACATCCACCCACTTGTCGAGCTATTTTATACAAGCAGCAATTATATCATGCTTCAAAGAAAGAAAAAAAAATCCTCTCTTATTTTAGACAGTATGTAATACAAGATGGCCATAGAGTGACAAATGTGTCTGGTTTAAAAAGTGATATTGTTAACTAGTTTAGACCTCATATCTTGGGAATTTGATAAACCTTTATAAAATTAGCCAGACTCAGATATGGCAAACTCAGGGAGAGGAAGTTGCAGCTACGGTAGCAGCTACGTGCAAGGCGAGACTAGAAAATGATGATTAAGATCTTATGCCTAGATGGTCTCTCAAACTAAAGGGATCTGAGGTCTCTAGTTCTCTGCTGAAGAAAAGAAGCCTGTTGGGGAAAGAATGGATGGGCATCTGGGCTGCTGTTCTCTCGAATGGGCCAACCAACATTTAGCCCTATTTAGTGAGTCCTTCTCCAGCAGTCCAACAGTAAAGGCCTCACTTAACTTCCAATAATTTCAACAGAAAACAAGACTCTTCACATATTCATGGATATTCAGAATTCCTAAATTTGCACCAATCACAATATCATCTTAATAATCCATAGGTTGCTTCCCCTGGAATGGAGTCTCCTCTGACATACACTCAAAGTATGATCTTCTTATATGCCGAGACTGTCTTCAAACTATCCTGATTGCTTCCCTGTCAGACAGATGAGACCCATCTAGGCTACAACATGGAATGTCGGCAAATTAAATCAAATAAGTAAACTCTGGGCAAATCCACATGGTAAGCACGGACTGTGGGGCAAAGGAACTCTATCTACATGCTCCATTTCCCACCCTACTTTTGGAGACAAGAGCCTATTTTCTGGTCACATTAAAACAGGATGACCATATATCTCAATTTGCAAAGGGCAGAGCCCCTGTACTTTCAAAGTGTTCTCATATGAATGATATAACATAGAGCACTTTAAAAAGCAAATTTAAACCAGGCAAAGAGGTAAATTACACTTTTATTTATTGATCCTCAGGCCCCTCATCCACAGGTTTCTTTCTATCTTTCTACTTGCACTTATGATTTCTTCCCCTTGAACTACATAAGCGATTCTACCCTCTTTCTCACTGTAAAGCCCTCCTTTTCCTTTAAGCCTCAGCTCAAGCATCACCTCCCTCAGGGAGCCTTCTCAGTCTACTCTAACCTCCACAGATGTCTCCTTTCTTTGAAGTTCTAGCACACAACTTGGCACCTCCTATGATCTTAGTACTATTTTCAAGTTGTTTCTGTATGTGTAACTACAAAAGTTTTAAGTTATTCAAGGGCAAAACCTGTGTCTAATTACTTCTTTTATACCCCTTAAAGAATCTAACTCTGTGACAAGGACATCATAACTATTCAATAAATATTTTCTGATTTCCAAACCTGCCTAACCAGCCGGCTTCAGGACATAAGAAGAAAACCCCAGGTACCTCCCGCTGCTGACTCTTTCTCTCACAGCAGCCTGTACTTTTCCTTTAAAGCACTTAACACAGGTTGTAATTATATATAGTTTTATGGTTATTTGTTTAATTCTAGCTTCCCCACTATACTGTAAGGTCCAAAAGGACAGGGAGTTTGTGTGTACCATTCATCACTATGTACCTAAGATCCAACACAGTGCCTGGCAGTTATTCAAAAAATATCTGCTGACTGGATGGATGTCAGATTGACAGACAGACAAATAGATGGATAATGGAAGAAAGAAAAAATGATCTTAAAGTGAACTATAAAGAAACCAAATTTAAATTTTAGAGACTTAAAACATTTGAGAAACTAATCTGCTTACATTTCCATAAAGATCATGTGGCAGTATGTCACAGGCTTATTAAAACCTTCTCCTTTCCTCAGAAAGAGCTGGAGAAAAGTTAGGCCTGCAGCCCCATTCGATCTGGGGTCTAAGACACGAGTGACCCTTACATGTGGATCATATCATTATTTCTCATTCTTATATAAATTGCTAAACTACAAAAACCATTCCTTCCAGAAGACAGAGAAAATGTAACAGCCCCAGTGAATAGGCTCGAAGGCATCCAGGATCGTGTTCTCAAGAGCACTTCATGCACCACCTCAGAGAGACAGTTCTGAGGCACACAGCCCCTGACAGTACAGTCTAACTTAACTGGCCTGAAGTCAGCAATGAGATGTCATGGTGCTAAGAGTTATAAATTGCTGTGGCAAACTGGACTATAGGATCCCTCCGTTTCTGCAGTTAGATCAATATATACTAGGAAATACTGAAGAAGAGAAATATTAAAGAAAACCAGCATAATTTTGGAACCCTAGGCAGCCTGCTAATTAATTGAAAGGTCTGACGTTTACATAATACTTTAGAATTTTAAAATGTTTTCATATTTCCGCTCTCATTTAACCCTTGCAACATTCCCATAAAGTAGATAAAATATTATTATCTCTGTTTTATTGATATGGAAATTTGGGAATCAGAGAGGAACAACCAGTAAGTAGCCAGGATTAAATGCACGAGTCTTCTGACTCCACACTCTTTTCACTAAACTTTGCACACCTTCAGGTGAACTGCACCTTTTAAGTTTTTAAACCAACTGAATCCTTTCCTTGTCATATGGTCATGAAAAAAACACCAATTTTGGGGAAATTAGTACAATTTATGGGAAATGAAAAACCTCTGAAGGCATTCCCCAATAACCTTCTCCTTCCTCTACCTGCACCAGAAGTGTGCTCATTGGGCGAACGGGACGTAAAGCAGCAGCAGGGACCAACAGGAGAAACAGGACACACCAGGAAGGAAGCTTCGGGTCGGCTCTCCCTAGCAAGTTACACTCAACTTGCAAAAGCTTCTGGTCAGGGACCAGCCCAGCAAGAGAAAGCAATCCACAACAATAACTAGGATTACACTTCTCATATAGCAAAGGCAATTTTCAAAAGCTTGATACGGGCCATTGAGGAAAGTCGTGGGTTTTGGGATCTAAAATTTGTCCTGATCTTTCTCTGAAACAACACGCCTCTTCAGCCTATCCCTCCTTTGCAGGTGAGTTCAGTCCCGCATGACCTTCCATCTAGTCAACCAGAATAGCCTCCTAACTTGTTTCTATGCCTCCAACTTTGCCTCCTTTCAGTCCACCTCCCATACTATCACCAATGCAATCTTCAGATGTCACCTCCTCTGGGAACCTTCCTTGGTCCCTCTCACCCTAGCTGTTTTAGAATTAATGCCTTCCTCCTATGCTCTAACAGCACTTCTCTGAACTATGGTGCATCTCCCCAGAGATATTGGAAACTCCCAAAGACAGTGGTATTGTCTGCCCACAGTCTAAAGTCTTAGATGTAGAAGATGTTCAATAAACTTTTTCAAATGGAGCCACTTATGCTTTATTTCTGCCCTTAAAATCTACCTTGTTAGGGAAGCAGGGTATTCAGTGGGGAACAGCATGTAGCATCTCTGGGAAAGGCACTCATATTTCATGGTCTCCCAATGTGTCACCTGCTCCTGCTAGCTGAGGACAGTGCTGAACACAGAGGGGCCTGGAGGAGGAAATTCAGCCACATCACTAGTGTGGCTGTATGATCACCCCAAGTCACTGTGCTCACCAGAAGGCAGGTGGGAAGTTGACCAACACCTTATGCTCTTCCCTCAAAAGATTCGAATTCTCCAGGGAAAACTGCACAAGTGTCACTTTGTCTTGTCCCAAAGGCTCACAGTTTATGTGTACCAGCTGCTGTGCTAGGGAGCTACCAAAAGGGGAAATGGGAAGATGACAAACCTTTCTCATTTTAACCCTTCAAAACCAAAAGGAAAAAAGAAGTCACCTCAAAAATACTTCCTTGCTCCATTTGCTATAAACAGAGTTTGTTCTGTGACCAATGTGCTTCTGGTGAGTAAGTGTGAGCCACTAACCTTCCCTTTGTTAACAGGAAGGTTGTTTGGGATCTGCTCTCCCTTCAGAGCTAGAGATCCTTCCAGGCCCAGATCTCATGTTGTCACAGTTTTCTCAACTCAAAAATGAAGGCACAATAGAGACCTAGCCCAAGTACTTAGTCATCAAATAACAAACCAGGCACCAAAGAACATGTGTAATGTAGAGAACTTCATACCATCACTGCTGCTTCTCTTTCAAGCTCTCTCCTATTACTATTCCAATTCTGACAATGTATTGAATATCAATCTATGATCCTACAACCTTTCACGGTCTTCCACTCCCTCGATGCCCTGCCCTCTTCCTCCTTACCCAACTGAAGGCCATGATCAATCATTGTATCACTTCCCTGCATAAACCCTCAACTCCCTCGACACTTTGAACTTTCTTGGCTAAAACCCAACCCTGAACACAAAGACTGAACTTGAATGTTCATAGCACCATTATTCATAATAGCCAAAAAGTGGAAGTAACCCAGATGTCATCAACTGGTGAAGGAATAAACAAAATGGGGTGGGGGCAACCCCATGGCCTAGTGGTTAAATTCATGTGTTCCGCTTCGGCAGCCCAGGGTTTTGTTGCTTCAGATCCTGGGCGCGGACATGGCACCGCTCATTAAGCCATGCTGAGGCAGCGTCCCACATGCCACAGCTAGAAGGCCCCACAACTAAAACTACACAACTATGTACCAGGAGGCTTTGGGGAGAAAAAGGAAAAATAAAATCTTTTTAAAAAACCCAAAAAAACAATATACAAACATGACTGTTATTTCCCTCATCTTAAAAAAATAAAAGTGGAATAGTTTGGGGTGATAAAAAAAGTTTTGGAAATAGATAATGGTATTCTCAACACAAAAAAGAAATGTATATCTGTCACATGATAATGGTTTTAGCTAATACTACTGTAGTAATCATATTGCAATATGTAAGTGTATCAAACCAACATGTTGTACACCGTAAACTTATACAATGTTATATGTCAATTATACGTCAATTTATAAAAAAGATAATGGTAATGGTTGCACAACATTGTAAATGTAATGAATGCCACAGAATTGTACACTTGAAATGGTTAAAATGGAAAATTTTATGTTATATATATATGCTACCACAATAAAAATAATTTTTTTAAAGGACAAAAATCTTCTCTAGTCATCATTTCCCTGCACCCACCACCAGCTATAGTCCTATTTCTCTGCTTCTCTTTATAGCAAAACTCTTCAAAAGACTTGTCTATATTTGCCCTTTCCAATTTTTGTCTTACTATTTTTGCTCTGACCCCTCTAATCTCTCAAGTCCTTCTACCCTGCCCCACTCCACCAAAATTGCTTTTATCAGCTGCCACATCCAATGGACAGTTGTTATGCTTCTCCTTACTTAATTTATCAGCAGCTTCTGACTACTCCTTACTACTGAAAATGTTTTCTTCCCTGTTTCTGAGTCCCAGACCTGCCTCTCAAGACCTGGTATTCTACCTTTCGCTTTCTGTCTGACCTCTTGGAGCCTGGGCTCTGCCTGCCAGGCCTCCCTGGACCTCCTTAACTTCGACTGTCTGTTTACCTGGACTTGTGCCCAAAGACAACCTGACCCCTCCAACTCACCCCTTACTGCTTTATCTGAACATCCTGACTCCTCTCTTATCCTTAATTCTGAGACCTTTCTAAAGTGCCAGTCAAGCCCTGGTCTAGTTGGTTTCTCTCTTTAAGATCGAGTAAGGCCTGCCTCATCCCTGACTGAGGCTCAAGCCCAAAAATAATGGATATGAACTCCTAGTTCTTTAAAGGACACTGTCAATCTTCCTAACAATGTTAGAATACTCTTAATTAAGATAGCTGAAGTTAGTTGCCAAAAATAATCAATTTCACTTATTTGTGTTTTCTTCAGTGGATCTGTTTTTACTTAGATTCTTTTATTTGGATGATACCAAAATAAACTGTGGAAATTAATAAACAGAAACCTCATTAAAATGGAGCTGGAAGGCCAAAAGGGGGCGCTCCCAGGCCCTATGGCAATAGCAGAGCCCAACAGGAAGAAGAAGGACTTCCTCTTCCTGACCGGCAAGAAGCTCAACCATCAGAGACTGTCACAACTCAGCTAATGAAAAGCCACTACACTTCAAACTACCAGTCGCGTCCAACAGACTCTTTGTTTACAATAGTGCTCCCAACTTCCTCTTCCCCTCTATAAAGCATTTTTCTCCTCCCCTTGCTGCTCAGGGCTAGCACGTGGCTCACAATGGCTGTAGATATCTAATTGCAATTCTTTGCTGATCTTGAATAAGCCCATTTTTGCTGGAGAAATAACTGGCTATTTGTTTAAGGTCAACGATACTTTGCATTCTGGTGCCTAGAAAAAGAGAACACTCTTAGATTTCACAGGAAACTGGATAAGAACAGATGTGTTTGGGCCCAAACACAAAAATAAAATGATGGCTACTAAAGTCAGCCCAGGACTGGAAGTTATTCAATCCTAGATTCCAATTTTCACCCTTACTAGTCCTACTACATCTCCTAGAATTAAAGTCACATACCTAGAAGCATCAAGGAATGGTCTGTAGGCCAAGCTGATCCACTCTTCTCTATTGGATGAATATTTCGGCTCCCGGGGTGTTTCTCTCATGGTGTCCAAATCCACTAAATAATGGCATTTACTGATGTCAATCTGCAATAGAGTAAGACCAAACTTTCATCAATAATTTCAAAGGTTCTTTCAGGGTAAGGAATATCAATTGCAATCCTAAGAATTCCCATAGGGTTTTAGAAGCACAAACATCCAAGTCCTCAGATAATGTTGCTCTTTGCTCTCTCCACTTTGATAAGGCTTCCGGGGGTGTGGGGGAGGGCACGCACTCATCCAGCCAAATATATACGTAAGCTTTGGGAGTTCTGACTCTAGCTTGGGTATTAAGTCCATCTAGCCTCACAGACACTTCTGAAGCTAGCATGAGTCCACAACCTATTCAAAAAACTATCTTCTCACTATTGCTCCCTTCTAATGCATCGCCTCTTACTCCAGAGATTGAAAGGGCATGACTAAACACAAATGCTAATGCGTGAGGAAGCCCTGTCTCTGCTGACAGAGTCATGTGAGGTTACGCGACACCTCGCAAATGGTCCAGAATATGCATATCATCTCCTTCAAAAATTCAACAGAACTGACAGAGACATGGAAACTGTCCCTGCAGGAAAAGATCAGTGAAACTGAGATGTCGAAACTGCAGAAGTGGAAAAGATTATGAAAAATAAACAGTAACTATTAGCAAAACTATAGTCATTTAGTTGCTCACAACATGGATACACCAGAGCATCACAGATGCTCATAAGAGAATATTAACACAATTCATTTAAAACCACGGTGGTACTGTGCTTCTCACAAAACTGATTAATCCGATGGAACAAGCCACAAAATCTGTAGGATAATTCTGTTGTTAAATAGTTCATTTCAAAATATAATTACATTCTTCTTCTCATCTCGAAGCTATCAGAATATTTAACAGCCACAGGGAAAATGTTTAAGCCTTTTTAATTTTAAAGTTTTAACTTTTTTTAAAACAAACAGAAAAAAAGACAACACACAAGTTTCTGTGAAGTTAAATAAAAACTCAAAGACAGAAAACATCACTGTGATATTGTGATTTATAATAAACATATATATTTTGGTCTTGCTCCACTGTTCTTGGCTCACAGCTCCCAAAACCCTTGTAATTTCCTAAGCATAGGAGCAATGAGAGCAGTTTTTGTTATAATATTTGGTCTCTTGTCCTCAGTTCCTAAAAACTCTTCAAAGCCATAAAGGTGAAAGGGGTGTCTTGGTATTCATAACAAGCTCCTTTCAACACAACCGCATTTATGTTAATGAGGTGACTTCTGGAAAGCTGGAGGCTGGTTGCCAGGAGAACTGTGGGATTAGGGGGATGGAACTCTCAGTCCCACTCCCCACTTCGGCGGGGAGGGGAGAGGGGCTGGAGACTGACTTCAATCACCAATGGCCAATGATTTCATCAATTGTGCCTCGGTAATGAAGCCTCCATTAAAGTCCACAAGGACGAGGTTCAGAGAGCTTCCAGGTTGGTGAACATGTGGAGATTCGGGGAGAGTGGCGTGGCTGGGAGAGAGTATGGAAGATCCAAACACTTTCCCCATACCTTGCCCTAAACATTTCTTCCATCTAGCTGTTCCTGAGTTAAACCCTTTTATAATAAACTAGTAATCTAATAAGTAAAACGTTTCTCTGAGTTCTGTGAGCTGCTCTAGCAAATTACCTGAACCCAGAAGGGGGTCGTGGGAACCTCTGATTTATAACCAGTTGGTCAGAAGTACAGGTAGCAACCTGGACTTGTGATTGGTACCTGAAATCCAAGGAGGAGGTCATGGGAACCTCCAATCAGTAGCCAGTTGGTCAGAAGCCCAGGTAACAACCTGCGCTTGTGATTGGCATCTGGAGTACAGGGACAAGGGGTGCAGTCTTGTAGGATTGAGCCCTTAACCAGTGGAATATGATGCCATCTCTGGGTAGATAGTGTCAGAATTTAGTTGAACTGTAGGACACCCAGCTGGTGTCTGAGAATTGTTGCTACTGTGGGGAACCCCCAGCCATTGGAAATTGGGTCCCTTAAGCATCTTAATCACTAATGTAGTCAGCTAAAGAAAAGTAAATCTCAAGGGAGGAAACTATTATTTTTCACTGTTTCTTACAGGTCAACTATGTCACATAACCATTTTAAAAATCATTATATCAAGGCCTATAAGGGATTATTAATCTCTATTTTATAAATGAGGAAGTCAAGGCTCAGACAAACTCAATAACTTCATTTTTTTTCAAGACACATATATTAAACCCCCACAATGTACCAGGCATTAAGTTAGAGCTAATGATACAGAATCCAATAAATAAGACACAGTTCTTGCCCAAAATGGATTTACAGTCCTAAGCAAAGTCATGTGAGTATCCAGCAGAGCCATATTTTGACCCAGGTCAGTACGACTTCAAAAGTCATATCTTGGGGCTGGCCCGGTGGCGTAGTGGTTAAGTTCACACACTCAGCTTGGGCAGCCCGGGGTTCACAGGTTCGGATCCTGGGTATGGACCTAACACTGCTCCTCAAGACACGCTATAGTGGCATCCCACATAAAACAGAGGAAGACTGGCAACAGATGTTAGCACAAGGTCAATCTTCCTCACATACACACAAAAGAAGTCATATATTAAGACTGTCAAAAATGACTGAAATAGAGGCAAAGTGCTCTCAGGAGCTCATCTAAATGCTTCTTAAAAATTGAAACCAAAAAAGAGGGGCAAGCCTGTGGCTGAGTGGTTAAGTTTGTGCACTCCGCTTCAGTGGCCCAGGGTTTCGCTGGTTCAGATCCTGGGCGCAGACATGGCACCGCTCATCACATCATGCTGAGGTGGCGTCCCACAAGCCACAACCAGAGGCACTCACAACTAGAATATACAACTATGTACTGGGGGGCTTTAGAAGGAAGAAGAAGAAGGAAAAAAAGAAAAAGATTGGCAACAGATGTTAGCTCAGGTGCCAATCTTAAAAAAAAAGAAGAGTCCTCCTAGAATGCTAGGTTTCAGCTAAGATAAAGAGCATTTGAAACATGAATAGATCTATGGCAAATCTCATATTTAATGCTGAAGAGTCGAAAGCTTCTCCTGTGGGATCAGGAATACGTCAAGGCCGCTTGTTATCATTACTCTACTCAACACTGTACTAGAGGTTCTAGTCAGCAGGGAAAGATAAAAGAAAGAAAAAAACTTCAGATGAAATAGACAGAAACAAAACTCATTTATCTCAATGACATGACTGGTATATATAAAGTCCAAAAGAATCAACCAATACATTTTTGGAATTAAGAGAGTTTATCAAACTTTAGACTTATAGGATGTAAAATCAATGTGATATATGCCTGTATAACAGCAGTAAACAATATACAATATTATTATATTTTTTAATTATGTATTTTCAAATTATATTATAAAAATATTATTTACAAGGACTTGAAAATGAGTGCCTTGAAATAAATCTAACAAAATATGGGAAAGTCCTCCATAAAAAAAGATACAATTTTATCAACAAATTCTATCAACTGATGAATTTATAATGTGGTATATTCATATAATTAAAATGTATATACAGGCAATGGAATATTATTTTTTTATTTTGATTTTTTGCTGAGGAAGATTAGCCCCGAGCTTACATCTGTTGCCAATCTCCCCTCTTTTTATTTTTTTTTTGCTTGAGGAAGATTAGCCCTGAGCTAAGATCTGTGCCAATCTTCCTCCACTTAACATGTGGATTGCCACCACAGCACGGCTGACAAGAGGTGTAGGTCCGTGCCTGGGAACCCAACCTGCAAACCTGGGCCACCCAAGCAGAGCACACCAAACCTAACCACTATGCTACGGGGCTGGCCCATTCAGTCTTAAAAAGGATACAAACTATAACATAGATGAGCCTTACAAATATTATGCTAAGTGAAAGAAGCTAGACACAAAAGACCAAATATTGTGTGATTCCATTTATATGAAATGTCCAGAATAGGCAAATCCATTGAGACAGAAAGCAGATTAGTGGTTGCTCAGAATTGAGGGAGTGACTGCTTAATGGGTATGGGTTTTTTTGGGGGAGTGAAGAAAATGTTTTGAAATTACATGGTGATGTTGGTTGTAGAACATTATGAATGTACTAAAAGCCACTGAATAGTACACTTTAAAATCATTGGTTGCCATAAGATTCAGGAACTCTATTTCTAGTTATAGGTCCCAAAGAACTGAAAGCAAGGACTCAAAATAAATATTTGTATCCAGATATTCATAGCAGCATTATTCACAATAGACAAAAGGTGGCAACACCCCAAGTGTCCATCAGTGGATGAATGAATAAACAAAATGTTTGTTTAACGGGTACTGAGTTTCAGTTTGGGATGATAAAAAAGTTCTGGAGATAGAGAGTGGTAATGGTTGCACAACAGTGTGAATATACTTAATGCCTCGCACTGTATACCTGAAAATGGTTAAAATGGTAAAATTTATCACAATAAACAAATCTTTGAAATGATGAATTTTATTTCAAAATTTTTTGATAGAGAATAAAGTATACCTTATTAGTTTTTTTTTTAAAGATTGGCACCTGAGCTAACAACTGTTGCCAATCTTCCTTTTTTCCTGCCCAAATCCCCCCAGTATATAGTTGTATATTTTTTTAGTTGTGGGTCCTGCTAGTTGTGGCATGTGGGACACCACCTCAGCTTGGCCTAATGAGCGGTGCCATGTCCGCGCCCAGGATCCGAACCAGTGAAACCCTGAGCTGCCGAAGCGGAGCGCGTGAACTTAACCACTCAGCCACAGGGCCAGCCCCTAAAGTTTACCCTATTAAATGGAGAGATAAACTTTATTCCTAGATTAAAGGCTCACTATTATAAAGACGTAAATTCTAAATAAACTGATTGATAGTTTAAATGAAATCTCAATAAAAATTCCAATAGACTTTTTTTGTGAAATTTGACAAGGTAATTCTAAAACATATATGGAAATGCAGAAGCCAAGGCACTCTTAGAAAAGAAGAGCAAGGAAGGTGGGGGTTTATTTACTATAAAGTTAAAGTAATTAAGACAATGAGGTACCAGTGCAGGAGCAGATCAATAGACCAGTGAAGAGAACAGAACCTAGAACAGAGACAGGCACATATGGACCCTGATTTATGACAGAAATGACACCTCAGAGCAGTGGGGAGAGGACGGTCTCTTCACTAACTGGTGCTGGGACAACTGGATATCCTCTGGGGGAAAAATGAAATTGGACCTCAACCTCACTCCATACATAAAAATCAACTTCAGATGGATTACAGAACGAAATGTGAAAAACAAAATAATAAACCTCTAGGAAGATAATATGGGAGAATATCTTCAAGGTTTTATGGTAAAAGTCTTTTTAGACACAATATAAAAAGCATTAACTGTAACAGAAATGATGGATAAATTTGACTACATTAAAATTAGGAATATCTATTCATCAAAGATACCACTGAGAGAGGGAAGAGATGAGCCACATAATGGGAGAAGATATATGTGCACATTTAACAATCAAGGATTCATATCTAGAATATATAAAGAACACCTGCTAATCAATAAGACAAAGACCATCCAATAGAAAAATGGGCAAATGACTTGAATAGGTACTTCATAAGAAGAAATCTAAACTGCCAAAAACTAATGAAAAAGTGCTCAACCTCATCAGTAACCAAGGAAACGCAAATCAAAGCCATGATGAAAAATTCTAATACCTAGCGTTGGCCAGAATGAGGAACTACTCTTATACATTGCTGGCAGGAGTTTAAGTTGGTACAAGACTTTCAGAACACTGTTTGGCAGAATCTGCTAAAAATAAACATACGCATTTCCTACAATTCAAGAATTCTACTCCTAGGTATTAGATTGAACCATATGAAATCATTAATATTTGACTGTTTAATACACAAAAATGGTAATTTCACATGGCTCAAACTAATGTATATCCAAGAGAAACACATGCACCAAAAGACAAGTTCAAGAATGTTCAAAGTGGCATTATTTGCAGTTGGCTCAGGTTGGAAACAACCAAACATCCATTAACAGTAAAATAATAAGTTGTGGTACACTCATACAATGAAATACTATACAGTAACAAAAGAGAACAAACTACAGCTACATGCAACAACATGTGTGATTATTACAAACAAAATGTTGAGTGAAAAGATCAAGACACACAAAAATTGCAGTATGATTTCATGTATATGAAGTTCAAAAACAGGCAAAACTAACCTATTATTTAGGAATGCATACGAAAGTGATAAATCTAAAGAGAAAAGCAAGGAAATTATTACCATATAAGTGAGGAGACTCCCTCTGATGGGAGGAGTGGGTAGTGATCAAAAGGAATTGCTGGGATGGGGCTGGTTCAGTGGCGTAGTGGTTAAATTTGTGCACTCTGCTTTGGCAGCCCGAGGGTTCGGATCCCCGGCGTGGATCTATGCACCACCTATCAAGCCATGCTGTGGCAGGCGTCCCACATATAAAATAAAGGACGAAGATGGGCACGGATGTTAGCTCAGGGCCAATCTTCCTCAGCAAAAAGAGGAGGATTGGCGGTAGATGTTGGCTCAGGGCTAATCTTCCTCAAAAAATTAAAAGGAATTGCTGGGGGAGATTCTGGGTGCTGGCAATGTTCTAGTATTTGACCTGGGTGAGGGTTACACAGGTACCTGCTCTATTATTATTAATTTACTGTACACTTATGTTTTGTGCACATTTAGACTTATGAGTTATACGCAAACAAAAGTTTTAAAAAGTGCATATAAGAACAACTTGATCATCTCTGGCTCACAGTAAACTCTGTTCTTCCCCAACCTCTAACTCACAGTAACATTCTCATTCTCTCCCAGCATTATTTATATGTAAAAAGACTTCAGTCTCACATCTGTCTCTACATATGGGCTATTCCTCCAGGGGAGAGACAGCACACTGAGAATTGACGTCAGACCCAATTCCATTCCACATAACTCTCTAAAAATGATCCTTTGCATAAACACTTCAGGAAGCAGCCTTTCTGGTCTGAACACCCACTCTGTAGCTCCCAAGGATTTTAAAAACATGAAATAAGTCTTTAAAAGATTTGCTAGTGTCAGGCCTCTGTAATCAAACAGAACCAGCAAGGGGCAGAGACTTTCATGGTCTCATGCCTAGACCTCCTTCAGTGAGGGAGCTCTCAGTATGACACTTCAATACTTGACCACAGCATGGCCTTTTCCGGCCGGGCATACTACAGGTCTGATTATCTGGATTTGGTGTTGACTACATGGTCTACCAGAGATGTGGGTAGTAACTAATTAATACCCAACTACACCAGTTAGCTTTAGGCTCCACTCATTACACCACACATGCAAATTCCATTTAAAGTAAAGTTTTTAGAAAGACATCACGGCAAAAATCATATTAATTGAGATATTAATCCATTAAAAAAATGTAACTTCTTTTCATCCTTCCTGGGAGGCAGCTCAATAAAGAATTCTTTTTTTGTGGAAGCAGTTACTGAACAACTAAAACACACAAGGACAAAAGCCTCCAGCAGAAAATGTTTAGGTATGATCAAGGGGTGGTTCTCTACTAGAGAAGAAATAAGGTAATTAGAAAAGAAGCCATAACAATCAACAAAATAAAAAGACAGCCTATGAAATGGGGAAAAATACTTGCAAATCATAAATCTGATAAGGGATCAATACCCAAAATATATCAGGAAAACAAACTCAACAGCAAAAAAACAAATGATCTGATTTAAAAATGGGCAAAGGACCTGAACAGACACTTTTCCAAAGAAGTCAAGAGGTACAAGAAAAGGTGCTCAATATCACTAATCACTAGGGAAACACAAATCAAAACCACAATGAGCTATCACCTCACACCTGTTAGAATTACTATTATCCAAAGGACAAGCAATAACAAATGTCGGTAAGGATGTAGAAAAAAGAGAACCCTTGTGCACTGTTGACAAGAATGTAAATTGGTATAGCATTATGAAAAACAGTAGGGACGCTCCTCAAAAATTAAGAATAGAACTACAATATGATCCAGCAATCCCACTTCTAGGTATATATCTGAAGGAAACGAAATCACTACCTTGAAGAGATATCTGCACCCCCATGTTCATTGCAACATTATTCACAATAGCCAAGACATGGAAACAACCTAAGAGTTCATCAACAGATGAAATGTGGTATGTATTCACTACACACACACACACCCCCACACACAGTGGAATATTATTCAGCCATAAAAAAGAAGGAAACCCTGCTATCTGCGACAACATGGATGAACCCTGAGGGAATTATACTAAGTGAAATAAGTCAGAATGAAAAAGATAAATAGTGTATGATCTTACTTACAGGTGGAACCTAAAAAAGTCAAACTCATAGAAACAGAGCAGAATGATGGTTACCAGGGGCTATGGGAAATGGAGAGATGTTGGTGAAAAGGTACAAATTTCAGTTATAAGATGACTAACTAAGTTTTAGGGATCTAATGTACAGCATGGTGACTAAAGTTAGCAATACAGTGTTGTATACTTGAAATCTCAGACAGTAGATCTTAAATGTTCTTACCACAAAAAAATGGTAACTACGTGAGGTAACCAATGTGTTAACTAACCTCATTGTGGTAATAATTTCACAATATATACATATATCAAATCATCACATTGTATACCTTAAACATATACAATGTTATTTGCCAATTATATCTCAGTAAATCTGGGAAAAAAATTTTATTTAAAAAATTAGAAGAAGAGTTCTAAGTCAGAGACCTAGATTCAGGTCTGGGCTCCACCATCAACCAGCTGAGTGACTCATACACATTTAAGTTTTTTATAGCTCAATTTATTCTTCTGTAAAATAAGGATAATACCATCTACCTCAAAGAGTTGTAGTGAGGATTAAATGAGATGACTCATTTAAATAAAGCATGTAAGGTATAAAGGACTACACAAATACCTGTAATATTAGAAGGAATCCTTGACTAACTCTGTGAATGTGAGAACTTGACTGATAGAAAAGAACTCTAGAGCATTAGAGCCCATTAAAATGAATTGTTCTTGTTTTCAACCTAGATTGACGTCTACTGTCAATTCAATTTACGCCTAACATGTAGGACAGAAGGGTTACATATTGACTACGTACAGTCCTCAAATAGCAATGAATTAACAGTATCCACTAAATGATATCAAAATGAATCTTCCGGGCATCATCAAAGCCTTTATTATTTGGTGAATCCTAAACTAGGGTATATAAAATTCAAAGACATGTCTCTGTTATTAAACTTATAACTTATCTCAGGAAAGGATATTAGCACATATGAAATACAAAGTATTATAAGAGCAATCTGAGTTCAGAGAGGAAGAAATCACAGGGGGCTACAGTAGTTGAAAAGATTTCCTGGAGATGGTGGTAAAAGTCAGAGAACGGAGGAAAAAAGGGAGAGATGAGCACGGTTTACAGGGAAAACAGGAGGAATATCTGCTTGTCCCAAGAGCTGAGTGTTGAGAAACAAAACTAGCGAGAGATGGCCTAAGGACGGATAATGAAAGGACTGAAATTAGGAGAATCTGGCTTTTGTGCATCAGGAATCTACTCTAGGTTTTCAGCCAACGATTGATATGATTAACAAATGGGTCTCAGAAAGAGACGTCCACAGTGGCTATGCTGGGCAGGGAGGGACAAGGAAAGGCTAGAGGAAAAGCTGGAAGCAATGACTCCAGTCACTAACAGAGTATCCAGTAGTGAAGTGATGAAGTTTTAAAGTTCTATTGCAGTGGGAATAAAGAAAGAAGCAAGGGCAAATCTCAGGTCTATTTCAAAGGAAATCAATGACACCAAGACATCTAATCCAGTGAACTGGGGAAAGCAGAGGGTTGCAGTGAAGAATCAGTTTGGGTGAGACTGAAAGAGGACGGTAACTTGCGCTTTACCCCAACTGAGGTAGGAAGAACCATGACGTATTCAAGTAACTAAGGAGGCCCATGTGACTGGGATACTGAGAGAGAGTTGTTCTCTGTTCCTACTGCCTGGAACCCTCCTTGCTTCCACCTCTTAAATTCCTACTCATCCTTCAGATTTCAGCCAGAAATGGTTTCCTTAGGAAAGACTTCACTGTCCACTTAAACTAGGACAGGTCCCCAAATTACATGCTCTCATAACAACCAGTACTTCTTCATTAAAACATTTCACAAGTATAATTTATGAATTAATTGAGAAATTGGTAAATTCTATGGAAGCTGCAGCTGTGTCTGTCTCATTCAGTCATGCACTCCAAAAACCTAGCAAAGTACAAAGCACACAGTAGCTGCTAAGTAAATGCTATTTAACAAATGTACACAAGAACGCATGAAAATAAGAGGAGGGAGGAAAAGGAGAAAAGGTAGAAAAAGGGAGAGAAGAAAGAAATAGAGAGAAGCAGAAGACCATAGATAAAGCTTGGGAGGATGCCTACAGGACTGGGCAAAAGAAAGTGGAAGAAGCAAGGGACGGAAGGAACCACTAGAGAACTTGTAGGAGAAGCATCAAAGAAATATGCAGCTGTGAAACCCGGGGAGAGCGGATTCCAAAAGCCACAGAAAACCGTAAGGAGGCTGAAGACTGAGAAAAAGTAACAACAGGAAGGGGCTCAACAGTTGTACCAAACAATAGATTTACCACTCTTTAGAATGCCATGTGGGGACAAGGAAAGAACTAATACTCCAACCGCCTTTTCTCAGTGACCTTCTCTGCTGTCTATCCTCTTGCCGGAGCCAACTCCCACAAGTCCTCAGACAGGAAGGATGTGAACTTGCATTCAGGCATCTATCAGCTGGAAATGACAATGACGCACATAGCTGTAAAAATAGAGATCTCTGGCAAGGGCCAGTGTGAAGTTCACGGCACATCACAGAGAAACCATCTCCATATACAAGACAGATCTTATTTCTCAAATGTCACTGAAAATGATCTGGTAGACAAATGCAGTAAAGAATCCTCTAAGAGTTTAAGGGGATAATGTGAAAGATCAATCAAAATCAATTGTCCTTTAACCTCCAAGGCAAGTGGGAGGATTGAAGCTGAAAAAACTGTGTAGGCACTTTGCCCACAGCTAAGTAAAACTTGGTCATAACTGAGGCTATCAAACAGCAACAGCGGCTGACATATGCTATGAATTTACTACTTAACTTTTAAGAAGTCTTCAGAATGTCTTCTTTCTTTCCAAAACACGTAATAAATTTTGATTCATTAGGTGTCCTCATATCCCTCTGTGAGCAACTGGAGTAAGGCCCAGGACTACTTAGAGCTGAGCATTCTAAGCTCTGCGAAGGCAGGGACTGAGTCCATCTTGATCAGCACTGTATCCCTGGCGCTGGGACAGTACTGGCACACAGAAGGCAGTCAAAAAGTATTTACTGAAGGAAAGAATGGTCACCAGCTGCACCAAGATGCTGGACAATTTCAAACACCAAGTGTTAAAAACTAAGACCATGGGGCCGGCCCCGTGGCCGAGTGGTTAAGTTCGCGTGCTCCGCTTCAGTGGCCCAGGCTTCGGATCCTGGGCACGGACATGGTACCGCTCATTAGGCCATGTTGAGGCGGCATCCCACATGCCACAACTAGAAGGATCCACAACTAAAATATACAACTATGTACTAGGGAGGTTTGGGGAGAAAAAGGCAGAAAAAAAAAAAAGAAGATTGGCAACAGTTGTTGGCTCAAGGGCCAATCTTTAAAAAAAATAAAATTAATTAATTAATTAAATTAAATTAAAACTAAGACCAGCTATCTGTGAGTGCCAAGAATATCTTCCCTTAGCTTCTAGTCCTGGGAGGACAATCTATTTCCTCTAAAATATCATACAATAAAGACCAAATCAGGGGCTGGCCCGAGGTCGAGTGGTTAAGTTCGTGCACTCTACTTTGGTGGCCTAGGGTTTCGCTGGTTCAGATCCCAGGCACAAATGTGGCACCGCTCATCAGGCCATGCTAAGGCGGCGTCCCACATAGCACAACCAGAGGCACTCATAACTAGAATATACAACTATGTACTGGGGAGGGGGGCTTTGGGGAGAAGAGGAAAAAAAAAAAAAGAACATTGTCAACAGTTGTTAGCTCAGGTGCCAATCTTTAAAAAAAAAAAGATCAAATAACACAGTAATAAATCTACTAAAAAAATCTCTAAATGGCAAAATGACTTCAAGCTCCAGTGAACTGACTACTAATCTTGAGTAAGGCCAGACAATTCACCGTAACAAGATTTGACTGACTTGGATATTTTATAGAATGAAAAATTAAAGTATAGGAGTTGACTAGAGAAGTCAATTTAAACAATTATTCCTGGATCCTACTACTGTGACAAGAATATACAACTCCCTTGAGATCTATGAGAGCACTCTTCTTGCTTTTGGGAAGGGGATTAGAGAACCCAAAGAGCCCAGAAAACGAACATAAGAATCACATTTAGGAATAACCCAAAATTCCACATGGATAGTCCTTGCTTGTTCTCAATTCACAGACAAGATCCTGAAAGCCTGGAGAACTTTCTGCATGTAAAGAATTTCTCCGAGAAGATACATTTTGACTCCATTTTAGCCACAATTTTTTATTATAAATATAAAAAGAAATCCTATGGTATATATATCCGACTATATTTGGATGTGGACTATATCAGCAAGACCCATAAAACAAACAAGCGTTTGAAACAGCTCTCTGAAATGACACCAACAGAAAAGCAGAATAATGCTCTGAACCCCCTGCCCCCAACTAAGTGCTCTTTTTTTTTTTGAGTTCATACTAGTTTACATCATTGTGAATTTCAGTTGTACATTATTTCTTGTCCATCACCATGTAAGTGCTACCCTTTACCCCTGTGCCCACCCCTCAGCCCCCTTCCTCTGGTAACCACTGAACTGTTCCCTTTGTCTGTGTGTATGTTTATCTTCCACACATGAGTGAAATCATATGGTGTTTGTCTTTCTCAGTCTGTAAGCGCTCTTATTTAAGCCTATCTAATGTTACCATTTGCGTCAAGAAATGGGACCTCCAAACACTCTGCCTCTAATCCGAGCTGTAGCTTTGTGATTTAGGGGAGTCACTTAACCTAGCCTCAGAGGTTTTACCATCTCTTTGCAAACTAGTAAACTCCCTCTTAACTCTAAGAAATGATTATTGGAGAGAAAATAATTTCATCACAACTGTATTAAATATACTCCACATTGCTGATTCTACTCTTCTCAAAACTACTGCTGCTCATAGTTAGATATATTTTCATATTGAAAGACCTCCCTGCACTGCAGGTGATAAATACACAGGATCTGCTTTTTATATTGCCAAGAATGGAGCAATGAGAAAGTCTGTCTTACTTGTAGCACTAAACATAGTTGAAGATACATATTTGTCAGGAATGGCAAAGGCAAAATAAGATCATTCGGTTCTCTGAATTTGCTGATGTCAAGGAGCTATTTAAAAACTAAGATATTATCATTGTTATTCTGACACTGTTAAATATGGAAAGGCTTAGGGGAATTTTGTGGGCTTGTATGCCTGAAAAACGTTAAATTTTTACAGAGCTTCTTCAATTCCAAGTGCTTTATCAATATAAAACTCATGATTTGGGAATAGGTCACATGTCTTACCTACATAGCCTAGAATAACCACACAGATCCAGGCTGAAGTTGGTTGATGACACATACAGAAAACTCAGACAGTATTTCCCTTCCCATCGCTCATGTTAGACATCACTAATCAACTGTAGCACTCTTTCACTGAGCCTAGATACAATCTCATCATGCTTTCAACCTGGGGCTCCAGTAAGCCACTACCAATTGATCAAAAACGTCAAATGAACAGAAAATATTTGCCTTCTTTGTGAAATCAGTGCATGGGGGTGAACACTCAGGACGGTGGTAATGTCACTGAATGAAGCCCAATCTACATATGTCTTAGGTCTCAAAAATATATCTCAATATAAACAAACCTACTACTTTATACAAAAGGCATATTTAGAAAACTGAGAAGTCATGGGAGATTGCTTAATTTCTTTTGTTTTACAACAGCAAATTTAAGGTTTCTTTTGTAAATTTGATTTTTAAAATAGTTTATATAAAGTATTTTAAGAATACATCTATAACATAGAATGAAATTCATTAGTGACTAAAGTCACTATCACTACCATCATTTAGAAAAGCCTATTAAGCACCAAATTGGAAACAAAAGAAAAATAAATCACACAACTTTCAGAGAATTTCTACTTTAGAGTTAAGTTAAGCCCTGTATACAAAAAACTATATACCATTTTTGTCAAAAATTTCAATTTTTTCTTTAAGGTTTTTATATTGTCATTATAATTTAAAGGAGGACCAGGGGCCGGCCCGGTGGCACAGCGGTTAAGTTTGCATGTTCCGCTTCAGTGGCCCAGGGTTCGCTGGTTTGGATCCCGGGTACGGACATGGTACCACTTGTTAAGCCATGCTGTGGCAGGCGTCCCACATATAAAGTAGAGGAAGGTGGGTACGGATGTTAGTTCACAGCTAGTCTTCCCCCCAAAAATAAAATAAAATAAAATAAAATAAAAAAATAAAAGAGGATCAGAGGAAGACAAACACACACATAGATACCTGCCCTTTAAGAGCTTACTGGGATGGACAACAACAGACGAATAAAGTTTAGATTTTTTTTTTTTCCTTTTTCTCCCAAAGCCCCCTGGTACATAGTTGTGTATTTTTAGTTGTGGGTCCTTCTAGTGGCGGAACGTGGGACGCCACCTCAGCATGGCTTGACGAGCAATGCCATGTCCGTGCCTAGGATTCGAACCCAGCGAAATCCTGGACAACCAAAGCAGAGTGTGCAAACTTAACCACTTGGCCACGGGGCTGGCCCCCAGATGAATAAGTTTTAAATATTATTCAGCCAATAGAATAAAGCAATTATGACAAAGCATAAATAAAAAGCAACAGAAAATTAATTTTTAATTATCCAGAATTGGCAAAACATGCTCACAAAGTCTTCTGCTATTATAATTTTCTCTGCTTAATGAGTCAATTGACATTATCATCAGTTCCTAGTATATATTTTGTGACCCATGAAGAGGGAATGACTTTTTAAACTCAAATCTTTCAGTCATTTTTATCACCCATCCAAAAGGGTATAAATTCAATAGATGAAGCTCTACCCAGGTTAATATTTGCATCAACCTATGAAATTATATGACTTGTTCCCTACTTGAAATGTTGGGAAAAGCTAGGTAGGGGAAGTGGACTAGGAAAGGTGACCAATTTTCTGGTGATTCTTACGTTGTTTCAATGGGTAACTTTGTTAGTTTATCTGAAATTCTGTGAATTCCTAAAATAGTCTCATATTAAACTGTTAATACCAAAATATATTCAGCTAGGGGCTATTTATGTACTATTTCTTCTACTAATACAGATAATTAAGAGTTTGTGATACTATATGTGCTAAGAGTAAGTGGATTTTTTAAAAGACTAAGTAGATTTTTTAAAAGGGAAATTAATAGTACATAATTATTGGGGGACTGGGCAGGGTAAATGGCCATGGGAAAATTGTGTCATAATTATAAAATAAAAAGAAATATCAGCAGCTCTGCTTTGCTCAATCTGCAAGAAACTCCTGCAGAAAACAAGATCTGCAGCCTGAAAAGTGGTTTGGCAGACTTGTTGGAGGGAAGGTAGTAAAAAAGAGTGGCATGACAGGAATAGCAAAATACCTTTATAAAGACTCACAGGTATAAGTGAGCCAGACAGACAGGCTGGGTCAAATAGGCAGGCTGTGGTTCCCAGGCTTTGAATTAGAGTTTCCATAAATCACCCTGACTGGGGAGTTCAGAAGCATCTATGTGAAAATAGACATAACACAGCTAACAGAAAAGTATTCCATCTTCCTGCAATATATCAAACTTGATAGGGAACCAGCTAAGCCACAAATCTGCCAAACACTAAGGTTTGCCAATTCACATTAGAAACAAATGACAGAAAGCCAGACTGTATCTCAAGTGACTCTGAAATCAAAGGTAGGATACTGAAGGTCTCTGAAGCAAAGAGATGGTATTTTCAATTTTTTTCAAGTTAAAGATTGGGACTTGGGAAGAGAAAGATAAAGAAAGTGAACAGCAGAATATAAACAATGGAGTCAAATCACAGCACTGTTTTTCTGGATTACAGCTTATACACTAATGAGTTCCTGGCAAAGGTCAGAATGTATCTCACCAAGACCACAGTGAATATGCTTAGAAATACTTCCAACTAAATGAAGAAAATTTTAAACTAAAATCTGAAAGGGGAGAAAAAAACACCCAGATAAAATCATAAAATCAGACACTCTAGTCAAAAAGATGTGATATTTTTAAAAAACCACACAAAAGGAAGAACTAAATAATTTACAGAAGAAAACAGAGAAGAGGCTTAGAAATAAAACCCTATGGCCTCAAATATAAATGAAGCATTTAATCTGATATGTTAAAAGAAGGCAGCAAATAAAAAGCAAGAGCAGGCATTTTCTATATTCCTCCTGCTAAGTCTAGATAAAAACCCTGGATGTTGTCTACGAAACAAACATAAGACAACTCCAAAAGGTAGAGAAAAGAAGGCAGACCAGCTAGGAACCTCAGGACCCCAGGAACAATACTTTCAGACAATAACCACTCTACTCTAGCAGTGACAATTAATTTTATGTGTCAACTTAGCTAGGCCACAATACCCAAATATTTGGTCAAACACTAGACTAGATGTTGCAATGAAGTTATTTTTTAGATGAGATTAACATTTATATTAGTCGACTCTGCGTGAAGCAGATTACCCTACATACTGTGGGTGCGCCTCACCCAATCAGTTGAAGACCTTAAGAGAAAAAGACTGAGGTTCTCCAAAGAAGATAGAATTCTGCCTCCCGACTTGAGCTGCAACATCAGTTCTTCCCCGGGTCTTCAGCCTGCCAACCTATCCTGCAGATTTCAGACTTACCAGCTTCCACAATTATGTGAGATCATCCTAAACAAATCAATCTCTCTTTCTAATATATATATACAATCATGCGCTGCTTAACAGGCGGAGTACATACTGAGAAATGTGTCAATAGCCGATTTTGTCATCATGTGAAAATCACAGAGTATACTGAAGGGGAACAAAATTTGCCACTCAAAATGTGTCTCTTTAACATGAGGATTATTTTAAACTGATTATTTTTAAGAAACAAGACTCAAAGTTTTTCTTGTTACCTCTCCCTTAACTGCCTAAAAGAATTCAGATGAAAAAACCTGTCCCAGGAAGTGGAGCTATCACCTTAGCATAACATGAACTGGGTGGTAGACAGGAAGGAACCTAGAAAATCCCATTTGTTGGACTCCCCTCTGTGTTCTTCTGTTTCTGTGTGGACAAACTCTAGTTTTCCAAATGTTTGCTCCTTTTCACCTCCGTGTGAACTGCCTCCCTTCTCTTTGAGTCCCTGACTCTTCCCATCCCCAACATTTTCTTTTGTCTTTAGCTGAGGATGGTAAAGCGACGGCTTCGGCCATCTTGGCAAGTTACTCTGTTTTCCTGGGTTTCTCCCATGTGTACATGTTATTAAACTTTTGTTGGTTTTTCTCCTGTTAATCTGTCTCATGAGAACTCTCAACTATCCTCCAAGACCTAGCTCCTATGCCACTTCTTATGTGAAAATGTCCCCAAAATGAGAATTAGGGAGAGTCCTTCCTATTTTCGCTGTGCTCCCACAGCATATTATGGCACTCATCACACTGTTGAATAATATTTTAGAACTGCCTCTCCTCTAGACTCTGAGTGCAAGATTTATGTCCTTTTCTAAATTCATCTTTAGGTTTATCAAAATAAGATATGTGCATAGTTCCAAACTTACGCAGTACAAGAAGCTTATGAAAAACAGCAGTACCCTCCTTATTCCCTGATCCCGCTTCCCAGCACCAACTGCTCACAATCCTTCCAGCTTTTCTCCTGCTAGCTTTTGATTTTTCAATTATCAAATAATAATATACACTTAACTTCTTTTGGTACTTGATACATCTTATTACGAATCATTTCTCATTCATCATTTGAGGTACACTTTATGGGCTCCTTCAATCTGAAAAGGGATGTTCTTCAGTTCTGGGGAATTTTCTCACATTATTTCGTTGGCAATTTCCTCTTCTCCCTTTCATTTGTTCTCTCTTTCTGGATTTCCTAATAGCTAGATGCTGGATCCTCTCATCTTTATTCCTTTTCCTATTTTCTCTCTGTTTGTTTTGCTTTTATATAATTACAGTATGGAAGATTTCTCCAACTTTATCCTCTAATCATTCTACTGATTTTTAAAATCTCCATTATCTTATTTTCAATTTCTAGGTGCTTCTATTTTCTGATTGTTCTCTTTTCAAAGCACATTGTTTTATGGTTCCCAAACTTTTCTTTTAATCTATCAGGGAACACTGATTCCTACATTGTTTCTGTTTCTCCCAATTCCTTCTTTTCCTCATAATTTTTTTCTTTTTTTCTTGATAGGACTTTTCTTAAATGACAGGAGACTATGCTTTTTGTCACTTTTGTATTTTCAGCACATAGTCAGGGACAAGGAAAAGTTAAATAAATGGGTGGATGAATGAATCAAGGAAGGAACCGAATGAGAAACAATTCAAAATGATTAAGAATGAAAAAGATGCCAAAAGATCAGAGATTAATGTTACCATGATGATAAGATTTATATATCATTGTCTTTTTAAGCCAATGATCCAGGACTGCTGGGAATGTCCCTGCCAACAGGTAGTCTCTGGGACACTTACTGGATGGACATGGCTTTCTGTATGAACCCCAACAAGAGGAAAATTATTTAATTTTATTTAAATTTTCATTTAACTCTTTAACTCCTCTCCTGCCTGGAAGAGATTAACATATTGCTTCACAGTCTTATTTGTCTAAAGCAATCTAGATCTAGTTTGCAGAAAGAGCAGCAAAAGTAGTCTTAGACATAATAATTGAAATGACTGAACTAAGAGGCCAAAATGCGAAAAAGGCAAAAATTACTTAACAGAAAATCTATGTCCCAATTTTGAGTTGAAGGTTCTTCTTGTGCTCAAGGACAGGAAGCCCAAGGTCAACTGACAGCTTGCTGAGTGATGTTTGTAAAGCAGACGAGAGATCTTCTTGGCAGTTTTAAAGATTTGATATTTATGGCCCCTATTATGGTTATTTTTTTAATGATGAAAGTAAAACACGATTTATCATAAAAATATTTTTTAAATGCATTTAAAAAAATCATCTGTAGTCTCACAACCCCCCAAAAATCACCATCAACCTGTTAGTATATGTCCCAGACCTTTTCTTCTGCAGATACAGATTTTTCCTTACAAAATCTGGATCATGCTATATATACTGTTTTTCTGCGGCTATTTTTAGTTGGAGATTTCTCAGTCTGAATCCCTGGTAACACCAAGTGACTACTGCCCCTTAGGTCTAAGAGAATCAGAAAGAATAGTTTCTTCTCTCAATTTTGTCAATATCTCACACTGCAAAATCTGATACCACACTCCATTACCACATCATCTACAATTCAAAAATCAAAAGACTGGATTTAAATCTGCCTTAAAGTGTAACCAAAGAGCTCATTTTTTTGTTTCTTCAGATTTAATCATTCTTATATCAAAAATAACAAAATTGTAGGGTGACATTAACACATGATCATGAAACAAAAATGTGTTTCATTTCATTAGTCACAGGCTACATATCAACCAGATGTCGAAGCTAAAAATATGCTTTAGTTTAAAATTTTGTAAAATACACGCATTTAAGACTCATTTGAAAGAAATGTGACTTCTTTCAGTTTCTAACAACCCACTAGAAGCTTTGGAGAACAAATCAGGACCTCTAAACCAAAAGGAAAAAAGGGGGGCGGGGAGAATTCAAACTAATTTATTGATAATCAGTATCACATTGTTTACATCTCATTAATTAATGTATGTTAAGCATGACAATTTAATACCACCTCAGATATAAACAAAAACACACACTCTAAAAGAAAAGGCCTGAGATAGAGGTCAAGACATCAATAATAAAAGGTGTGCATTCTGTTGGGGAAGGAATGAGCTAAGGGAGCTGGGTAATAATTAATATTCTCACAGCTTTTCTTCATCAGCTATAACAGATTCTGCCAGAGTTGGAGTCTGCAGTGACATCTTCTCAACTCTCAAACGTCAGCATCACACTCAGGTTGCATGACACAGCACAGTGCACCCCTAACAGATATTCATTTCCTTTGGGGCAGAAACAGTATGTTGACTTCCATCTCTGGCCATTACGTCCCACGGCCCAGGAATCAGGACTCAAAACAAGATGCACCAACATAAAATATTTGATTAGAAAACAGGTAATAGGATAAGTTCAAATTGCAACTGGATTTCAGGTGTAGTTACAGAAAATTGGAAAGAGATGCAAAGCTATTTCAAGGTCCCTGGAAACTCACAAAGTCATCTAAGAAGAAAATACACTTCATTCAATTCCAGAAAAGAATCACAGGCTCTCCTAACTCCTAGCCCAGTGCTCTTGCCACTACATCATTTTGCCAGGCATCAATATTCTCCTATGATATTTCCCGTTTTTGAAATAGGAACACTGGGGCCTAGGAGAAACTTTTTTTTTTTTTTTTTGAGGAAGATTAGCCCTGAGCTAACTACTGCCAATCCTCCTCTTTTTGCTGAGGAAGGCTGGCCGTGAGCTAACATCCATGCCCATCTTCCTCTACTTTATACTCGGGACACCTACCACAGCATGGCTTTTGCCACGCAGTGCCATGTCCGCACCTGGGATTTGAACCAGCGAACCCTGGGCCGCCGAGAAGCGGAACGTGCGAACTTAACCACTGCGCCACCAGGCCAGCCCTTAGGAGAAACATTTGATAGGGAAAGATTTCAAGCATTTTTCTAGCTTTTCATTTCTTCTTTTATAAATACCCTATTTAAATTTTAAAAAGTAGTTGTCATCCAGAGGCACAGACTGTCTTATTGTTTTATAGTCTCCCATACTTGCTAAATACATATTTGTCAACTGAATCTTTAAATTCACAAATAAAAATTTACTGCACTGTAAAAATGTAAACTCACAGGTAAAAATTTTTGGTCATTCAATCACTGAAGATCATGGAAACATCACTTCCTTTCTAAATGCCTACACAATGAATACTATGGAACTAATTTTAAAGAAGCATTTGGAACAGCCTTCACTTAAATTTTTAGCAGATTCCAATCTTACTATACCACACATATTAGGGCAATTTGAATCTATTTGCTTTGATACTCAAGGCTGACAACAATTAATAAGGATATCTATAGGGCAATTTATTTTCTCCTCCAACAAGCACTTTCAATAAAGATAGGAGAAAAGGAAGACAAGGAGAAAAAAAGAAAAGGGAGTGGACTCTGATCATTTCTATAGACTGATAAACACAATAATTACTACTTAAAATATCTGGCATATATATATAACGGAGCTCTAGAAATGGAAAATAACTTTTTAAAAAAGTAATGCTCAGCCACTTAATATCTATTCAACCTTGTTACATCAAAGAATGATTAACCATTACATGAAAACATATATTCAAGTGATATACTATATGGTATAAACTATAAGTGGCTTTAGAAGTAAGAGAAGGTATGAAAAGGATACTGGGCAATCATGAAACCAAGCTTCTTATCCTAGGACTAACCTTTGTCATGTTATCACCTCTCTGAGCCTCAGTTTCTTCACCCATAAAATGAAGACATCATAGACTCTATACCTCAAGTTCCCTTCCAAATCCATAATTCTTTCCACTGGTTAAATGAGAAAGCAGGGATAAAGCATAAGATAAAGAAAGCTTTGACTGAATATACAGTTAGTTCTATTATAACACTTGTTTCAAAAATGCAAAATTGTTCCAACACAACTGAGATATTAGGGAACAATGTGAGCATAATTCAATTTTTGTGTTTGCTTATGTGTCATTTAATCCACAAAAAAAACACTAGGTGAATCCAGAAAACTGCACTCAGCTAAACTAACCAGTGTAGGAATATAAAAAGTGTGTACAAGCACATACTCAAATATCTCCTAGCTTCTTCAGTTCACTGCCTGTGATGAGCTCCACTCATCCATATTTAGTATTGTAATTTTTTGTCTTATTTCAGATAACCCTTTCACTACTTCACACATTCTAACGCTTCCAGTGCCACTTTCACATGCAAACTTCAGGTCTTTTCAAGGTAAACTCCCGTATTATTGCAGTATTTATGTACTTTTAGCCATTTAACATATGTAAAACTGTGCTGCCATTTTCATTAGGTTCTAATCTCTTCTTTTACAGGTCACTGACAAAGTTTTTGAGTATTTGTGTCCCTAACTCCATTTTTCCCATAAGCCTTGTGGTTCTTACCACACAATGATTTTTAGCAATTTTACATCATGTTATAGAAGAGCTGACTGTATTACTGTTTGGGAAAAATTAAACAATGAACAGTTTTATTTTTTCAAAGATAACACATGGACAAACTTCCTGCAAGTCTGCTTAAGCATGAAGTCAAAGTTAGAGAAAAGTCTTTATATGAAAACTCCCTCCTGAACAGATGTTTTTCACTCCAAACTATTCACTGACTAGGTAGCTTCCAAATCAGACACCAGATTTGGAGTCAGAAGAATATCATTCACCTTCAACTAGTGAACAAAAATTTGGATTTGTCAAGAAATAAAGAGGAGACACTGAACGTATCTTCTAAATTCAGACCTTGATTCTGGCAGAAACTCTCGGCATGTACCACTGTAAAAATGCCACCTGTTCAATAATGGGATGTTCAACAGCTACTCAATACCTAAATGAAAGAATACGCAGCAAAAAAATATTACTTCTGCAATACAGTTCCCACAGTGTAGTAGAAACCACAGAGCCTTTACAAAACACTCCTAATTCTTGATGAACTCTGAGGTAAAGGAGGATAGTGAAATAAAGGAAGCCACGCATGTTCCCTAGCTTCCATGCACACTAGAAACAGGAGACAGACTGAACCACTTAGCACTGAAGCCAAGGGTTGGCTCAAACCTGTCACTCAGAGCCAAAGGGCAGATAAAAATAACGCTGCTATTTAGCATGCTCAGGAAAGATAGAGAACATAAATATTTTTACTTCTTGAATGAACCCAGACTTAAAACCAGGACTGATACCAGAAGTAATAAACCTAAGTGGAGTATCGTATGTGCTTCTATATGTTGGGCAAAGTTATCTGGCCATTAGAATCATGATCCTGGCACCATTTCTTGAAGAACTACAACATTAAATTTTTAAAAATAATTGAAATTTTCATTTATGTACATGTGTGTGTGTGTGTGTGTGTGTGTGTGTATATATGCAAGGGAAAAAACTGAAAGAAAAAACCCACCAAAATGGTAACAGTGGTTTAATATCTGGGTAATGAGACTATAGATGATTTTTTTCCTTATCAATAGCTTTCATTATTTTATAAAATGAATGTACACTACCTTTATCATGAGAGGAAAACTTTTTTTTTTTTTTTTTTGGTGAGGAAGATTGTCCCTGAGCTAACATCTGGGCCAATCTTCCTCTCTTTTTTATAAGTAGGATGCCACCACAGTATGGCTTGATGAGCAGTGTGTAGGTCTGCACCTAGGATCCAAACCTGTGAACCCTGGGCCTCCAAAGCGAAGTGCATGAACTTAACCATTACACCACCTGGCTGGCCACAACAAATAACTTTTTAAACAGTTAATTGAAAGAAATGAATCCCTGATCATAGTTCAAGTAGAATTCACAGTAAACTATCAAATGTCTCTTCTACTTTCCAAAGGGTCAAGGTGAGTGGACTCGATTTGGAGGGCACTTCCACGGCCATGGAGAAAAATCCAAAGAACTCTACAGGAAAACTCTCAACCAAAGGAAGGTGGACAAGCACAATGACAGACACCACACACTCAGCAGGTACATCTGATTTGTTTGTCCCTGCTTTTTTTTTTTCTCTCCTCGAAGCCCCAGTACATAGTTGTATATCCTAGTTATAAGTTCTTCTAGTTCTTCCATGTGAGATGCCACCACAGCATGGCCTGATGAGCGGTGTGTAGGTCTGCACCCAGGATCTGAACCAGCGAACCCCAGGCCACCAAAGCGGAGTGCATGAACTTAACCACTTGGCCACAAGGCAAGCCCCTGTCCCTGGTTTTATCAGCCAGCATTTTGGTGATTCCTATAGGTATTCTGAAAAATCTTTGCTTTTGGGTAAAGCTAATATGTATAGAGTCACTTAACCAAATTTAACAGTGCCCAGTCGCAGAAAATATAGAAATATGATCTAACCAGAGACAACCAGTGACCAAAGCCTAAGAAATATGTAAAGGTCCCTGTGGATTTTATAGTCAGCTTTCTCTCAACATCACTGTCCCAACGATAAGGAATATTCATGTCTCCACTCAGGAAGCATGTATAAGCTAACTACTAAATATACAGCACTATCCTAGATGCTAGGTGAACACAAAGAAATAAGGGGCAGTCATTCTCTTCAGAGCAGTCACAACCTGAAGGGGAAAGACATGATATACATATCAGAAATAATTAAATAACATAAGACAACAAAATTAAATGGCTAAATGAGCTGTACAGATAAATACTTAAGGCATTTAAAGATGGACTGCTCACTATGGATGTAACTAGTTGAGAAAGCTTGAGAGAGGAAGAGTTTTGATAGTGTAAGAAGGGAGACAAAGGTAATCCAGGCACTGTCACCAATGTAAGCAAAGCCATTGAGGTGGAAAAGGCAATGATGAGTCTGGGCTAAGAAAAATGAAAATCAAGCTGGAAAATGGTAAAAGTAAGGAAGGAGAGACAGATTCGGGCAGATTATAAATCTTCTTAAGGGTGCCTTTAATTATAATCCATCTGATATACCATTATCAGATTAAGAATATTTGTGGAAAAATCTATGTACCCAACACTATGCTAAATATGACAGGGAAATATAATATCTAATCTCATAATAATCTTTCAAAGTAGATATCATTATTCCAATTTTACAGATGAAAACTGAAATTAGTTAAACAGAGAAGTTAACTAATTTGCCCAAGGTCACCAAGGTAAGAAATAGAATGGGATTTGAACTCAGGCCCACTTGACTCCAAAGTCCAGTTCTTTTTCACTTCTCCATGCTATCTCTTTCAAAAACATAGCTGTAACACTATCACTCTGAACTCACACCTTCCCCCTGTCACAGTGTATTCTCCCACCCTTTGGACTATCCAGTGTCCCCATGGTGATCCCCTGAACATCAAAGCCTGCTCTCAAGAGTATATCTGCAGCTAAAATGAAAACAACCAATAACAGTTTACCCTTCCCAGAGGTATTTTCATTTGTTACAGGAATCAGAGGCTTAAGTCAGAAGGAAGCTCTAATATAAGCCACTTGGTGGAGTACAACCTCCTCAGGGGGCCAGGACAATTACACATCTTATGATGTCCATTTTCATAGCTTATAACTAAAGCTCACACAATAGGAACCTCACTCATAAGCCCTGAGGGTCTCCATGGAAGTCTAAGCAGCCCCAATCTGGGAGACAAAAGGCGAGATGTGACTACAGGTTTGCTTCAGAAGAGAACTACAAGTTCTGGTATTTCACATTTTAAGTATATGACATGAGAAAACCTAAACGAAATGTATTTGACATTTAAACTCTTAAATGTTTCTTTGACAGGTTGCCAAAAAATGTGCTTTCTAGTAAGTGTATAAAATAATCTTTTACTGTCTCTGTAAACCAGAAGCATTATTTTTATTGCTCTCACCTTTTCCACAAAGATTTTCTAGGTATCAAATGGCGAAAGAGTCACCTTTCAAAGGAACTGAAATAAAATCTGCATGGGATCTCAGAGTGCGTAAAGACGAGTGGGCAGAAGAGCACAGCCCTGACGGAAATCGCCCTACGGATTCACTATGAAAAGAGCCTTCACTGACTGTTCATTTGCTAAAACTAGAATATACTAATAGGCCAAAGGTCTACTGACAACTTGAAAGTTCCCCACCAAGTACTTTAATAACAAGGACCAAGGAATAATAAGAATTTCAGAATGCATTTCAAAATAATGATTCAAATTCAACATAAAAAAATTTCCAGGCTAGCTTAGAAAATGCATTGAATTATATATTTTACATAGAAAATAAAGTAGGTGGTAATCTGCAAATAAAAGTGATACTGTTCATTTTTCTCAATAAACATTGTTATATCCTTCACTGTAAAGAAATCACTTTCCAAGAAATTCCCATTTTATCAGAAATGAATGAGGAGAAATTACAATGGACACTTCAGAAATACAGAAGATTATAAGAGAATACTACAAAAAGCTATATGCCAACAAATTGGATACTCTAGAAGAAATAGATAAATTCTTAGAATCATACAACCTTCCGAAACTGAATCAAGAAGATACAGAGAATTTGAATAGACCAATCACCACTGAGGAAATTGAAACAGTAATCAAAAACCTCCCAAAAAGTAAAAGTCCAGGATCAGACTGCCTCCCTGATGAATTCTACCAAACATTCAAAGAAGACTTAATACGTATCTTTCTCAAACTCTTCCCAAAAATTGAAGAGGAAGGGAAGCTTCCTAACTCATTCTACAAAGCGAACATTATCCCTTATCCTGATACCAAAACCAGAAAAGGACAATACAAAAAAAGAAAATTACAGGCCAATGTCACTGATGAACATCAATGCAAAAATCCTCAAGAAAATAATAGCAAATCAAATACAACAATATATTAAAAAGATCATACACCATGATCAAGTGGGATTTATTCCAGGGATGCAGAGATGGTTCAACATCCGCAAATCAAGCAACGTGACACACCACATTAACAAAATGAAGAATAAAAATCACATTATCATCTCAATAGATGCAGAGAAAGCATCTGACAAGATACAGCATCTGTTTATGATAAAAACTCTGAATAAAATGAGTATAGAACGAAAATACCTTAACATAATAAAAGCCAAACATGACAAACCCACAGCTAATATTATACTCAATGCAGAACAACTGAAAACTATCCCTCTAAGAGCAGGAACTAGACAAGGATGCCCACTTTCACCACTCTTATTTAACATAGTATTGGAAGTCCTAGACAGAGCAATCAGGCAAGAAAAAGATATAAAAGGGATCCAAATTGGAAAGGAAGAAGTGAAGCTGTCACTTTTGCAGATGATGGATTTTATATATAGAAAACCCTAAAGAATCCACCAAAAAACTTTTAGAAATAATAAATTAATACAGTAAAGTTGCAGGATACAAAATCAACATACAAAAATCAGTTGCATTTCTATACACTAACAACAAAGTGGCAAAAAGAGAAACGAAGACTACAATCCCACTTAAAATCAAAACAAAAAGAATAAAATACTTCAGGATAAATTTAACCAAAGAAGTGAAAGACCTGTACACTGGAACCTGTAAGACACTCTTGAAAGAAATCGAAAAAGACACAAAGAAACAGAAAGATATTCCATGCTCTTGGATTAGAAGAATTAATATAGTTAAAATGTCCATACTTCCTAAAGCAATCTATAGATGCAACGCAATCCCTATCAAAGTTCCAAAGATATTTTTCACAGAAATAGAACAAAGAATCCTAAAATTTATATGGAACAACAAAAGACCCCAAATAGCCAAAGGATTCCTGAGGAAAAAGAACAAAGCTGGAGGTATCACGCTCCCTGATTTCAAAATATACTATAAAGCTATAGTAATCAAAACAGCATGGTAGTGGCACAAAAACAGACACACAGATGAATGAAACAGAATCAAGAGGACAGAAAAAAACTCATGCATCTATGGACAGCTAATTTTCGACAAGGGAACCAAGGACATATAATGGAGAAAAGAAAATCTCTTCAATAAACGGTGTTGGGAAAACTGGATAGCCACATGCAAAAGAAAGGAGACCTTTATCTTATATTATACACAAAAATTAACTCAAAGTAGATTGAAGACTTGAACATAAGACCTGAAACCATAAAACTTCTAGAAGAAAACATATACAGTATGCTCTTCAATATTGGTCTTAGCAGCATATTTTCAAGTACCATGTCTGGCCAGCAAAGGAAGCAATAGAAAAAATAAACAAATGGGACTACATCAAACTAAAAAGCTTCTGCACAGCATAGGAAACCGTCAACAAAACAAAAAGACAATCTATTAACTGGGAGAAGATATTTGCAAACCATATATCTGACAAGGGGTTAATATCCAAAATATACAAACAACTCATACATCCCAACAACAAAAAAACAAACAACCCAATTAAAAAATGGGCAAAAGATCTGAACATTTTTCAAAAGAAGATATACAGATGGCAAAGGGGCACATGAAAAGATGTTCAATATCACTAATCATCAGGAAAATGCAAATCAAAACTACAATGAGATATCACCTCATACCTGTCAGAATGGCATCATTAACAAGACAAGAAATAACAAGTGTTGGACAGGATGTGGAGAAAATGGAACTCTCACACACTGCTGATGGGAGTGCAAACTGGTGCAGTGACTAAGGAAAACAGTATGAAGATTCCTCAAAAAATTAAGAATAGATCCAGCCCTGATGGTTGAGTGGTTAAAGTTTGGCATGTTCCACTTCGGCAGCCTGGGTTTGGTTCCCGGGCATGGAACCATACCACTTATCTGTCAGTAGCCATGATGTGGTGGTGGCTCACATAGAAGAACTAGAAGGAGTGACAACTAGAATATGCAACTATGTACTGGGGCCTTGGGAAGGAAAAAAAAAAGATTTGCAACAGATGTTAGCTTAGGGAGAATCTTTCCCAGCAACAAAGAAAAAAAATTAAGAATACAACTACCTAAGATCCAGCTATTCCACTGCTGGATATTTCTCCAAAGAACATGAAAACATGAATGCATAAAGATACGTGCACCCCTATGTTCACTGCAGCATTATTCACAAGAGCCAAGACTTGGAAACAACCTAAGTGACCATAAAGGACAAAGGGATAAAGAAGATGTGGTATATATACACATTGGAATACAGCTCTTCCATAAAAAACGATGAAATCTGGCCATTTGTGACAACACGGATGGACCTTGAGGGTATTATGCTAAGCGAAATACGTCGGAGGGAGAAGGTCAAATACCATATGATCTCACTCATAAATAGAAGATAAAAGCAACAACAATAAACAAACACAGATATAGAGATTAGATTGTAGTTACCAAAGGGGAAGGGGGGGAGAGGGGGCTCAAAAGGGGTGACTGGGCACATGTGTACAGTGACAAACGGTAATTAGTCTTTGGGTGGTGAACACGATGTAATCTACACAGAAATCGAAATACAATGACATACACTTCAAATTTATATAATATTATAAACCAAAGTTGCCTCAAAAAAAAAAGGAAACGTCTATTTCATCAACACACTAATGTGTATGCCAACAGATTTTAGGGATAGAACTCATTTCAAAGTAGTAAAAGGAGAATGTTGCCCTTACATATCTGGATGGCTCCTCTAGGTTCTGGTCATTCATGTCAATAGGAACAATCCGGGTGGCCAGTGGTCCCTCTGCAAAAGGTTTTGGTAACTGGCCCCTGAACTCTGATGGAATGAACTGAAGCTGCCAGCTGTCAGAAACACAAATAAGGAGAATAAGAAAAACACAGGGGGCTCATATTGCTAAATGTACTTGAAATAAACAAGCCCCCAAAAAAATTCATGTGAAAACATTTCACTTGGAGAAGAAGTATTTCTGCTAAAACCTCAACCAGGGAGCATAGAGGCAGAGGTCACAATTCAGTCCAAAACCGCTGAGAAATTTTCAACTAGAGATCTCTCAACCCATTTCGCTAACTCTCACAGTGAAATTTGCAACCAAATGGTTATTCCGTCAAACGACCAGAGAAGCATCAAAGTTTATTACCAAATACCACATGATCAGAGAGACTCATCAAAATTAAAGCAAATTTATCAGGTAGGAAAAGAATGAAATGTAAGAATATACTATGGGAGAAGTACCTTGTTCCTGAGTAATCCTCAAAAGTATCTTTAGTTATGAAACTATTTCAAATGTAAAAGGCAAAGGCTAAAGTTAATACTTAAAAAACAAGTTTTAATTTAATCAAGTGATCGATACAGGATCTTTATCAAGCATAAGATACCACCACGAGTTAAGCTGCTAAAGCCAGTCCCCAAATGTAGCAACATGACTCAAGTTAACCTGACTTCTCTTTTCCCTAAGTAGGACTCTTCTCTGTCCAAATTAAGCAAACAGAAGGAATTCCAGAACCTATGCTATCACCTCCAACAGCAGAAAGCATAAAGGAAAGTGGCACAGATATCTTAACCACAGCTTTCCCCACTGTCCACGGTTCGTAGAGAACTTTCACTGTTCTTGGATGACAAACATTGCTTCTCTAAAAACACTCTTCCAGCTAGAGTTTCTAGACCACTTTTAGAAGTGGAGTAATATCAGATAATTATAGAAATTTAAATATAAATCCTCAGAAAGAACCACTAGCGGGAGCCCAGGGCTGAAGGAGTTTCTAGAAGTACCCAGACCTCTGTGGTTGTGGGCAGTGAAGGGTGCGTAAACAGACACAGCATTCAGTCTACTGAACACAGGCAATGGATGCACAGTGCAGATCTCACAGTTCTCTGAGATAGTAAATTATTTAAAATTTTTGTGAAAAATCCAAAATGAAAGAAAAATTAAAAAGATACTGCCACGGAACTACTATTTTTACTCCTTGATTTAAAACTCTGGAAATTAAAGGACAACTTACTTATCGGGCAGAAGGAAGCTGCTGGGAAATCGATACCACTCTTTTCCTACGCAGACATTCACAGGTCTGCCTTCTGGCACAGTGTGGATGGTTGGGTCCGTGGCAATTCGGTAAAATTCTGGATACAAATCAAGGGGCCCATGATACCCTGGAAGGGACAAAGGTTTGTGAAAGCCAAAGATGAGTAAGATGCGATTCTGACATTTAACTGTAACGCATGTTAGCATCCCACTGTAATCCATGTGAAATTTAAGAGTGTGAAGCTCCACAACAACTCAGCAGGAAGCTGCTCTCCTAGTACAAAACGTCTCTATGGTCAGGAAGATGATTACAGTAGAGACCCTACTTTGCCAAAAAATAATTTGCTTTCTTGCCTTTCTCTACACCCTTCCACCTTTTTAACTTATGTTATTTTAGCATATTTTAATATTCCGGATCCAAATAATGATTATACGAAAGAATATTATCAGGGGAATTGAGTCCCCTTTGCAACCGAAGTTTAAGACTTTCTTAACTCAACCTTTAAAAGGAAAAACAAAATCAACAATAGAGAAAAAAAATTATAGTTAATCACACTAAAAGGAATTCTCAATCTTCTCTTCAATCCTAAGCTAGAGAAGTGGCAGCCCAGTCATAATATTAAAATAGTCCACAGGTTCTCCCCATAGAAAAGTCATCCTCCCAGCTGAAGCCGAATTGTATTAAACAATCATGCATCAAGCAAAACCCAAGGTGAAGTGCCTTGTAAGTATGGGTTAAGATATTCTCAGTACATCTACCTCTGAACAGTGCCACAGAGCGAGAAAAGGATAGGAGCCCAAACAGGAAGAGTGTTCCTAATGCCAGCCAATTTGACGTCACGGTATAGTGCTCCAGGCGGTATCGCTGAAATACGAAGTGGTAACATTTCTGGAAGGAAAGAAAACCACATTGAAAAAAGAAGATGTACCTTGCAAGAAACACATAATCACAAGACATCATAGTAATACCAAGAGGGAGGAAGCAGCAAAAGAGTTTCTATCAAGGGTCTGAGAATTGCAAACACTTAGTGAGGCACCCACCCCAAATTCTAAGAGTAAGGCAAACTCCGTTGAGACTGTCTGTAGGTCAGATCAGTCAGAGGGCTTGCCAACAATGAAACCGCACTAACTTCACGAGAAAATTATTTGGGTATTTCTCTAGTGCTTAAGGTCTTAATAATTTTTTTTAAATATTTAAACAAAAACGTTTTTGTTTAAATGTTAAAAATTGTTAAGTTTTTAAAATTTATGTTAAAAATTGTTTAAAAATGCTTTAGTTTGCTTTGATATATGAAGTATCTCAACCTATTTTGATATAACAAGTATTAATCTTTACTTTCCTTACCGACAAGTTTTCATCAAAGTTTTTAGTATCAACAAAATGTCTCATGATCAAAGAAGAATAAAAAAGAATTCTTCTCATAGAACATCAGGAAAATGCTATTAATTATCTGCTAAACTACAAACTAGATGAATACTATTACAATATATACACACATATATAAATTCTGCAGTCTTTGAGTACCTTTCCATTAGATTTCTTTCCTTCTTTCTTTCCCTCCTAGACTAGAACTACTTTTGGAAAACAATTTTGCAATATACAATAAGTGCCATAAATACGTCTGAACTCCTTTAGTACTTTTGGGAATCTGTCTTAAGGAAACAATCCAAATACCTAAACGAACACATTTGTCTAGCATTATTTATGATACTAAAATAAGCAAGCAACCTAAACTCTAACAAAAATTACATTTAATCATTATATTATATATAACCAAGTCAATATATTATACATTACATAATAATGTTATATATTATATCCAATTAAGAACATTATACTGCTATTAAAATGATGGGTATAGATACGGCAACACAGAATGTTATGATATAATTATATTAAAAAGATATAAAGTTATATGTACACTTAGACTACAACCATAATAAACTTTGATATGTGATAGGCAAAAATGCTGAAAATTATCTGTAATCAAGTTCAATTACTTTTATAATCAAAATTATTTTTTTAAACCATCATCCTAACATGGATGAGTCTTAAATACATTATGCTAAGTGAAAGAAGCCAGTCACAAAAGACCAAGTATTTTATGATTCCATTTATATGAAATGCCCAAATAGGCAAATCTATAGAAACAGGAAGTAGACTAGCGGTTGCTTATGGCTGGGGAGATAAGGGAAAGGGGGATGACAACAGCTAAAGGGTATGAGGCTCTTGAGTGATGAAATGTTCTAAAATTGACTGTCGTGATGGTTACACACATCTGTGAATATATTAAAAACCACTGAATTGTACACTTTAAATGAGTGAATTGTATAGTTTGTGAATTATATCTCCATAAATTTGTTAAGAAAAAACCCTATCACCCTAACTATTCTTTTCTGCCAATTGCAAACGGTAGCAAAGGTCAAAAAAGAGTCTAGAGGCTTCTGAGACCACAAATACAGAGAAATTCAAGATTAGTTCTGACAGGGAATTGACCTGCACAAGTTTTAAGCCAGGATTATAAAGTATCCCATATTGCTAACTGCCTGATTTTATCTCAAACACTTGAGCAAGTTTTAATCTGATTTTGTAGTTGAAGAGCAGACATTCCAAGATCTGTGCTGTGTTGCAACTATTCTGTGGTAAGCCCATACAATGACTTAAAAAAAGTTCTCTAATAGCAATTGGATTCTTATTAGCAACAGAGACAAATTAACACAGAAATTAACACTGTAAATATGTAATCAGCAAATAAGCATACGATCAACAGCCAAGCAATCAATACATAAAGCTTTAATAGTATGATCTGTATTAGGTTTAATGTATGGACAAAATATCTTAGGTGGAAGCATTCTGTAATTTGCCTTGAAGCTTTATGAGCAACTTAAAAAGTGAAATAGAATGAAGTAGATATACATTTCTCTGAAACTCACCTGAAGTGCAGAAAGGGCCACAGCGCCACACAGACATATAAGTGGATATACAGGGAAAAGAAACCTCTCCTCTTTGTGAGGCTGGATGAAGAAAATTATAAACCAAATATACATTGGAGCCAAGGTAAGCCAATATGGGTAGCCTAAATTCTGAACTGTAAGACACAGAAAAATATCCACCTTTCACCATATTAGAACAAAACAACATATTTAGTTTCAATGTTCTCTTGATCTTGAACTTGGGCATATGCCCTCCGACACCCCATAAAATGTTTCAACTCTTGTATTCACACTTTCTCTGATGCAATAAAGGAGTCAAGTAGAAAAAAGTATATACTTCTTAGCTCTCCCAAACAATCCAACATCTCAAGGGAGGCACAATGCTAGATTTGGCTAGAACACAAACGAAAGTCAGGTGAATGGGTAACAGAGCTTAACAATTTCTACACCGGATAAATGGGAAAAAAGCATTCTCTCTTAATGAGTCCTGCCACTTAGACTAAAGGTTCCTGAGACTAACCAAAAGCATAACATAAACTCAATTCTTGGGTTGTAATCCCTATGTTCTGTTTAATATATTATTCTTACTTATACACCAATTGGTCTGTTCAAAAAGCTATATATAGATCAAAGAAAAGAAAAAGAGTTGGATTCTCAAACATATCACTGGTTTTCACGAAGACACAAATGACAAAGACTTTGTTTCAAAGTAAATATAAAAACACTCCTAAAGAAAATTTACTGATTAAGTTTTCTCTCCTCTTCTGCAACACCCATACACTCTGAATCTCAAAACTGGAAACAAAATGTACTTAAAGCATGTGAAAGAATTAAAGGAATCTAATGAACACTAAGACCCAAGCACCTGCTGCACAGTTCCTGTGGTTAGGTACACGAACACTGAGTGGTAAGCCTGCAACCCACAGAGAAGGCATCTCCTACTGTGTTTAGTTATTAGTGATAATGAGCAGTGCACAGGAATCACCAGTAAAGGGTAGACAGACAGCACCCCCTGGTGTCCATTCTGTCTACAATGAGCAAGTTTAGATGAAAAGATCAGGATTGTCAACAAGATCCACCTTAGCAATGCCTAATTTAGCATATGCCTCAGTTATCTGTTTTTTTGCAGAAACTCTTTAGGGATAAAAATTCTTGAACTGTAATAACAAGCTTATCTTTTGAACTTTCCATTCTTAAGATTTTATCATGAGATTTTAGGCTGTAACTTCAGATTTATACATTTCCAGGAAGTATCTTAGGTTAGAATTTTCTTAATTATAAGAAAATAAACCTATCTTTTACAAGTAAACAATCTGTCTTCTGTATCTTAAAGGCTGACAAATACATTTTAAAAATATGGCCTAAAATTTTGAAATGTCCTCCATAAAATGTACAAAATCATAACCACAGTTGTACTACGATGGGATAATGGATAATTTCTTTCCTGCTTCTTCACATTTTTCTGTGTTTTTTCTTATAAGAAAGTATTGCTTCTATTAGAAAATACACAAAAAGTATAAAGAAAAAACAGCACTCACTTTTTTACTAGGTGGACATTTGTGTACATTACACATTTTTAAACCAAAATCAGATTCATACTGTAGAGAACAGCTTAATATACTGTTTTTATACTGACAGTACAAGCTTTTCCAAATTTTCCACTTGCATAAATTATTTCTGCAGTCAGAAAAACAGTTACTTTTCAAAAAAGAAAAAGTGATTCTTAAGAAATACAAGGAATGGAGGAATAAGCTAACTCCTCAAGGGAACAAACAGCTGAATCCAAATATGGGCCACTATGCAAGATGAATGACCTGGTTTCTTTAGAAATCTTCATGAGAAAAAAGGTGAGGGGGGAACCTCTTAAAAAGCATAAAAAACATAACACCAAATTCAGTACATGACCCTTGTTTAGATCCTATTTAAACAGATTAACTATAAAAAGCCACTTTCAGACAATGTAGGAAATCTGAATACCAACTGCATGTTAGATGATATTAAGGAATTATTGTTAATTTTGTTAGGATAATGGCATTGTGGTTACGTTAAAACAAAACAAAAGTTATTCTGAAGGCTGTTTTCACATTCTAATATTATAACACAGTGAACACTTTATAAACCATTAATAGTAGAAATGCAGAATGGGGGGTGCAATGCAGGGATCATAGGGCATCCAAATCAGACTGAAAAGTCCGAAATTAAATCTCTTTCCAAAGCTCGTATGAATTTCTGCTCAAATCTGTCTTCCATAAAAGAAACTATGGGCTCTAGACATCCAGAGCCATGACAACTTGCGAAAACACTGGCTGTGCAATACAGAATAAGAGCAAGCAAAATAAATGACAAACTGAACCTTCTAGAATAAGGCAAACTCAGAAGCAAAACGGAACAAAGAGAAGCATCATGCTTCTTAGGAAGTCCAAAGCTTCTCTCACTTCAGTATCAAATTTGGGGGAATCCCTGTATAGTTTAGTTTTCAAATTTTTGGTTGAAGTAATTTGCAAAGAATGTTTGCCTCTGCCACTGATTATCTTAAGCAATCTACCATGTTAACACACACTTCCTTAAAAAGCAGAAGACTGAAATAGGCTTATCTCCTGAGATTTTTATAAATGTTTTTGCCTCCCTGGGTGGTTATGTATATTATACTGACTTCTTCACTTGAAGGGATATAAAGCTCCTCCCTCTGTCAGTTTAACATGCAATTATTAACCAGATCTTCACATAGGTTTAAATAATCTACAAATACAGATCAAAAATTCAATAAGCCAACCATTTCCATAGGAAGAAAATGGAGGATAAAATAAGTAGATTCTTTCTCACTTCTTGGTATACACTTGCTCTTTCCGCCCAAAAAACCTATCATCCCTTAAGCCACTCACCGTGAAATCTCTGCAGTAGGTATTCCATAAGAGAAGTCAGTGGTAAGACCAGGAGAGCCAAAGCAAAGGCTACATTAAAATTTAGAAATCCATTAATTAAATAGAAATACCAGGGTTCTGTACCTGAGGGAGACAAAGAGAAATCATTAGTGGATGCCTCCCAAAGCTATTATAACAGTGCTTGACTCATAAAGTTCTTTGTTCAAGGAATGTTTATGATCCAATGCCTCAAGTGAATGTGGGTCGGCCAGCGCACTCTCTTTCCATGCTCAGCCACACAAGGGAAGCACAGGAGTACAAGATGGGAAGAGAATGAGACTGGTCATGGATTTAGAGAGAAAGCAAGTTTCAAATATGTAGCTATATTTTCTATGTTGACTATTATATCTAGGCTAAATTGCCACGCCCAAATGGGACTAATACTTTTTCAAACAACCAAATAATTTAAATAGCCTAGTGGTGACATTGTGATTTATAGTAAGAAATATATATTTGGTCTTGCCCCCTTTCCTGGTATAGACCTCCTAAAACCGTTGGACTATCCTAAGTGATGAGAGAGATAAAAGTGTCTTTTATTATGTTAATTATGGGGTTTTTGGAAAATCTCTAGGTAACAGAAGGATGGGGACAGGTTGCTAGGAGAACCAAACATGTGACTGGAGGGTTGGAACTTTCCGTCCCACCCCCCCACCTCCAGGGAGGGGAGAGGGACTGGCAATAGAGTTCAATCACCAACGGCCAATGATTTAGTCAATCATGCCTATGTATTGGAAACCTCCACAAAAACCTAAAAGGATGGGGTTCAGAGAGCTTTGGGTTGGCGAAGATGTAGAGGTGTGGAGAAAGTGGCACACCCCGAGAGCATGGGAGCTCTGAGGCCTCTTCCCACAAACTTTGCTCTGTGCATCTCTTCCATCTGGCTATTCACTTGTATCCTTTATAACATCCTTTATAATAAACTGGTAAACGTAGGTGAATGTTTCCCTGAGTTCTGAGCGCCATACCAGCAAACTAATTGAACCCGAGGAGGGGGTTATTGGAACTTCCAATGTATAGCTCATTGGTGATAAGCACAGGTGACAACCAGACATCTGAGTAAGTGAGTGAGGGGGGTCGGGGAGACCTGTAGGACTGAGATATTCAGGCATTGCTCATTTTCTTCTCACCTGTTTATCCCATTTACATTCTACTATCTTTCCCTTTGATAATGTTCAACCAGTATTCCATAGTCAGGTATATAGGGGACCTTGTGTTTGGTAAAAACAACAATTTGTTTTCCTTAGGAAAACAATGTTCAGAGACCCAAACCCTGCTCAGAAGTTTTGAGGATTCAGAATAAAACAAAATGACTGAAAACAGAAACCTTACACTAGTTTTGATTCTTTAATTCAAAATCCTTAAACCCAAGTGATGAGAAACAGCCCCCCTTCTGCACATTTGGCAGGTTTTTCATCTGCTCTTCCCCTCTGTGTGATTACTTCAATCAGGCAGTGAATGACACATGCGGGTTTTAATCAGTGTGTGTTGTGACACCCGCCTTGCACCACAGCAATTTCCTGCAATCAGCATTGCTTAAAAGGGTAATCAGAAGGCAGAGGAATAGTCAGAAAAACCTGACATCTTTGCAGCTTGCTCAGCAAAACAAGATTAGAAACCAAACCCATAATGCTAGAAACATATAGGGGAGGACTAAGGTGGGAGGGGGGGTAGCCTAAGGAAGGACTCAAGTTCAACTGTTTGTCACCTTTTAGGAAAGCTCACCCCCTCCTGTCTAAATACAATGATTGGAACTGTTCAGGAACAGAGGTCCTATTCCAGGCCAAGTTCACTGGAGACATTTATATCTTATATTCTTTACAAATAACCTTTTGGGTTACAGAAAACTAATGGATGGTTTTCTTTTCAAAACAGAAATATGTATCTTCTCTGGATTTTAATTTAGAGTTAACAACATATTTCCTAAAATGAGTCCTTTAGGAGTCCAGTTCCCAGAAAGATAATTTTTTGCACAATCCCCTCCTGACCACCAGTGTAGATGCAGTGCTGTCAACCTTGACCTGCCTATCTCCTTAACAAATTCTGGAAATCTGAACCTACAAAGAAAAACCACAGTGACCAGAGAGAAAGGGGGTCATCTCTTACATCATCTATTACAGATGTTAAGCATAAACAGAAGAGGTCTCTTTCTCTTTGATCCTTGCAAACACATATTGCGTTTTCAGGGGAGCTCTTTAGTTTCTAGCAAATACTTGTCTCTACCACAATTTCCTATACCCTCCTGTTAAGGCTGACTATCTTTTTACCTAGATACACCGTACTCTGAGATGTGGAACCAGAAGTATTAAGCTGGTAAACTCAATTATTTTTGTGTTAGGAGCTCACAGATCAAGTTCACAGCTAAGCTTGAACATTTCGTAACAGACTGTTACTTCCCTGAAGGATGGGGCAAAAATTGAGGAATAAGCCAAGAGTGGGGAAGGTTCAAGTGACAACAGCCTTAAAAACAAGGGCAAAAGGGGACAAAAATAGTAAATTCTGTTAGTCAGAGTCCACTACTTGATGAGACAACCCGCCTTCAAAGAGAAAAGAGTAAAAACTTTTATCGCTTTCCAGGGAGATATTGGATGCTGCTGCTCAGAAAGTATCAAAGCTGAACTCTACAGAAAAAACGCGTCAGAATGACAAGCTAAGCATTTAGCTCGTGCAAAATGTAAGGTGAAAGAAAGCTGGAAGCGGGGATTCTGCAGGGAGTGACTCATCAATCTCCCTCTTTATAGAAAGTGCCTCAATTCTCTTCATTCAAATGAGCTAAAGGGAGCTTTGAAGAGGCTAAAAGAAGGGATAATGTTTACTGTTCCATAGATTGAATGAAGGCGAACCATTTTATAAGGCCTATAATTTTACAGAACTGCAGGAACTAAATTATAGTAAATTGTCCTCACAAATGTCAAATTTGCACCACCAAGAGGGAAAAGCCACCACAGTTCAACAGAAATAATTAGCAAGAGAGTGAAGGCTCTAGAACAGTTCTGGCTGGCAGTCAACTCTAAGCAGGCCTCAAAAGACCACTGGGGCTTCATTCTCTGCTGCTGCAAGAATAGAAAACTGTGGGCCTTTTAATAGAGGGCATTAGCCTTTACCTTCTGAAATTTCCCGTCCAGTGATCTGACAGATGCTAATAAAACACATAAACAGGCAGGGATCACGTCCTAAGTTGCAAAGCGTCATTCTAGAGCAGACTCACTGTTATTTTTGAGGGAAGAGTGTTTCTTATACCTGTCCTCCCACGCCATCCCCAGGCCTGTGTACTTGTCAGCAGGGAGCACCACTCCACTCACTACACAAAAATACTGATCAACCTCAACCTCTGACAACTCAAAATGTTACAAGGGTATGAGGCAAAATCAGCGCCAATACCAGTCACTATTTTTTTGCAACACTAAATTTCACCTCTTGATCTCTGACCCCACAGAGATGCTTTGCCTACAACTTTGCGATTTTATGTCTACACTATTCTAAAGTTCCTAAATGCCAAGTGTTCTTTACCTCATGCAAACACTCCTCCTTTCTTCAACAAGTGTCTGATGCAGTGCTCCCAGGTGAAAGAGAGCCCGCCAGTGTGCACGCCACCCTGCCTTCGAAGCTCTGCAAGGGCTCCTGACCACTCTCAGAGCCACACTGCACCAGACCTTCAAAGGAGCAGCTTCCCACGCGTTCTATAGATTGGATCTTCTGCCACCCAACTCACACCCTGATTTTGCAAGCTTATTCTCCTGTCAAGTCGCAACAGCTAAACTCCAGGGTTTTGCTAAGGTTGTTTCCAGGGGAAAAAACACAGGCTTTGGAGTCAGACAACCCTAAGCTCCTATCTCACTTCTGCCACTGATTTAACTACGTGGCAAGTCCCTCACCATCTCCACCTCAGTGTCCTCATCTAGGAGTAAGGATAAATAATGCCTATCTTACAGAGTTTTGTGAGGCAAAGAAGACGATATGTGTAAAATTTCTGGTATATATTAGGCATTCGATGAAAAGAAGCTGTTGTGAAATCCTCTTCCTTTTCTTTCCCCTGACTTCAAAAGACAAGAGTCAGCTCAGGTCTAGCACGTGTCATTAATATATGTTATCTGGCCAAGAAAGTATGGAAAGGTCCCTTTGAAAACCAGGAACAATAGACAAAGTAAATATTTATATTATTACAATCACAATGGAGAGAATTTATCTTGCTCATGCTGTGTAGTTTTTACCTAAAATTCAGCTAATGTTGTAAAACTACTTTAAGTTTTTTAAAAAGAACTCAATATTCAATCATTTTTTTTGTTTCAGCAGTCCCCACACTTGACGCTCTATTTGTCTGAAATGCACCCCTGTAGTGTCTATTTGGTAAACTCCTACTCTTGCTTCCAGGCTCAGCTCAGGGACTACCACCTCTAAGAAGTCTTTCCTGATACCATGAGATGGACTTGCTCCTACAATTCCCTATCTTTCCACTGTAGCACACAATACATTGGACTGTAATTATCTATTCACGTGTCTGCAGCCGTATTAGACAGCAAAGTTCTATGAGGACACATGATAAATGCTCAAAAGCAATTTATTTCACTGCTTCTTTACCTGAGGTCCATTTATCCATTCATTCAAGAAGTAACTATAGGCTTATTATTTTCTTATACATAAGAAACAGCCATAAGAGATGGATGCAAAAACTATCAGCACAATGCATTTTTAATTTTCAGATAAGAAACTGTGCTTACCACAGCTAATGAAGCACTTGGAGCAGGAGACTCCTACAAAATAGTCAAAATAATGCCAAATAATGCCAAACATGTAAGTAAAGTGAAAGAGCTGGAGTTTCCAAGACAAAAGACATGCTATTTCACTGTTTGACACCTGGACAGCATCAAAGCATCTATAAAAGATAACTCTTTGATATTTACTGAATGGACTCACAAATTATAATAAAATTAGCTGATAATTGTAAAGTACCTTCTGATTTAAAAAGCACTTTTACCTCTACTATTCTTATTTGGTATCAAGAAAATCACAACCTAGGACACCACAACAGGTCTAACCAAAATATTCTAGGATATAATAGTGATCAGGGCACTAAAGTAATCTGATGGATATTCTAGAATTTGTTCATTCACTCATTCATGACAACTCTTTACTGAAGTCCTAGACAAAGAATACCGACTGCTATGATGGAAGAAATATTCTCTCTGCAGGCCTGCTAAAACAAAAAGGAATTAACACTCTATAAAAGAGTGGAAATCAGAGGGTGCTCACTATCACCACTCCTATTCAACATAGTATTGGAGGTTTTGGCCAGAGCAATTAGACAACAGAAAGGAATAAAAGGAATCCAAACAGGAAATGAAGAAGTGAAACTCTTGCTGTTTGCAGACGTCATGATCTTATATATAGAAAACCCCAAAGAATCCACTGGAAAACTATTAGAAATAATCAGCAACTACAGCAAAGTTGCAGGGTACAAAATCAACTTACAAAAATCAGTTGCATCTCTATACTCTAATAACGAACTTATAGAAAGAGAACTCAAGAATACAATTCCATTTACAATCACAACAAAAAGAACAAAATATCTAGGAATAAATTTAAGGAGGTGAAGGACTTATACAATGAAAACTATAAGACATTATTGAAAGAAACAGATGATGACATTAAGAAATGGAAAGAGATTCCATGCACATGGATCAGGAGAATAAACATAGTTAAAATGTCCATACTACGCAAAGCAATCTACAGATTCAATGCAATCCCAATCAGAATCCCAATGATATTCTTCATGGAAATAGAACAAAGAATCCTAAAATTCACATGGGGCAACCAAAGATCCCGAATTGCTAAAAAAAATCCTTAGAAAAAAGAACAAAGCTAGACGCATCACAACCCCTGACTTCAAAATGTACTACAAAGCTATAGTAACCAAAACAGCATGGTACTAGTACAAGAACAGACACACAGATCAGTGGAACAGAACTGAAAGCCCAGAAATAAAACCACACATCTACTGACAGCTAATCTTCGACAAAGGTGCCGAGAACATGCAATGGAGAAAAGATAGTCTCTTCAATAAATGGTACTGGGAAATCTGGACAACCATTTGCAAAAGAATGAAAGTAGACCATTATCTCACGCCACATACAAAAATAAACTCAAAATGGATCAAAGATTTGAAGATAAGTCCTGAAATCATAAAACTTCTGGAAGAAATACAGGTGGTACACTCTTTGACATCAAACTTAAAAGGATCTTTTTGAACACCATGTCTTCTCAGACAAGGGAGACAAATGAAAAAATAAACAAGTGGGACTTTATCAGACTAAAGAGCTTCTGAAAGGCAAAAGAAATTAGGATCAAAACAAAGAGACAACCCCCTAATTGGGAGAAAATATTTCAAATCACATAGCCAATAAGGGGTTAATCTCCATAATATATAAAGAACTCACACAACTGAACAACAAACAGCCTGATCAAAAAACGGGCAAAAGATATGAATGGGCATTTTTCCAAAGAAGATAGACAGATGGCCAAAAAGCGCATAAAAAGATGTTCAACATCACAAATCATCAGGGAAATGCAAATCAAAACTACACTAAGATACCACCTTACGCCTGTTAAAATGGCTATGATCACTAAGACTAAAAATAACAAATGTTGGAGAGCGTGTAGAGAAAAGGGGACCCTCATACACTGCTGGTGGGAATGCAAACTGATGCAGCCACTATGGAAAACAGTATGGAGATTCCTCAAAAAACTAAAAATAGAAATACCATATGACCCAGCTATCCCACTACTGGGTATCTACCCATACAACTTGAAATCAACAATCCAAAGTGACCTGTGTACCCCTATGTTCATTGCAGCACTATTCACAGTAGCCACGATATGGAAACAATTCAACTGCCCACTGATTGATGATTAGATAAAGAAAATGTGGTATATATACAATGGAATACTACTCAGCCGTAAAAAAAGACAAAATCATCCCATTTGCAACAACATGGATGGACCAGGAGGGTATTATGCTATGCGAAATAAGCCAGACTGAGAAAGACAAATACCACATGACTTCACTCATATGTGGAAGATAAACAAACACAGGGACAAAGAGAACAGTTCAGTGGTTACCGGGGGGAGGTGGGTAGAAGGTGGGCACAGGGAGTGAAGGGGAGCACTTATGTGGTGACAGACAAGAAATAATGTACAACTGAAATTTCACAATGATGTAAACTATTATGAACTCAATAAAAAAAAAAAAGAATGGAAATCAGACCCCTCAAAAATTGTCAAGTTCAAAGATAAGGTAAAAGCACAAAAATCCTACCATCAAGCAACAACCCTCTAAAGTCTGGCTGACTACAGCACTGTATCAGTCCTGTTACTGCCTAGTATAACCATTCCCTCTTTCCCAATAAAGCTTTTTCTCCATCACTAAAAAAAATAATCAGTTCCTGTACATCCACAATAGCAAAATCTGAACTGAAGCTATCCCAGATTCATCAAAGCAGGCAAAACAGAGCCCCAAGGACTCTTCCCAGTAAAACATTGGCTGAAATGAACAGCAGATGCCAATGTCCAGAGAAAGACTGACCACGGCTCTGCTGGATCCCAAAACCCACCACAGGGGTCCCTGACCCACCCACTGTTAAACAGGAAACAAACTTAAATCAGAGTTTATTCTTTCTTTCCTACTCTCCCTACCAACCTGCTTATTTCTAGATTTATAAACCTCATCAATCTAGAGGACTACAAAAATATGTAACTTTCATATACTCTCACACAATTTTATAAATAAGCAGTCAGAAGATCAACATGTAATAACCCATTTAAAAGGCAGAGAAGGGGTCCTGCCGGGCAGTGCAGTGGTTAAGTTCTCACGTTCTACTTCAGTGGCCCAGGGTTCACTGGTTCGAATCCCAGGTGTGGACATATGCACTGCTTGTTAAGCCATGCTGTGGTAGGAGTCCCACATATAAAGAAGAGGAAGATGGGCATGGATGTTATCTCAGGGCCAGTCTTTCTCACAAAAAGAGGAGGATTGGCAGCAGATGTTAGCTCAAGGCTAATCTTCCTCAAAAAAAAAAAGAAAAAAAAAGGCAGAGAAGCCAATTTTTCAAAATTAAACTCAAATTAACACAATTTATTCACCTATATATGGATATTATGCTTCCAATAGATTCTATGTAAATTAATTTCTAATGTGCAATCTGGGTCTAAGAAGACAATCTCCCTTCTATTGCCTTGTAGAATCAAATAAAATTTTACAAGTAAACTAAAACAATGGGCAATTAAAAACATGCAAACTCTCCCTAGCTAAAGGGAGACATCTAGAGGCATAAGCTTAAAATTGGGGCTTTTTCTCACATCCTTGGAGATCTTGAAGCTATAAATGAGCCTCTTAAAACTTCCTTCAACTTAGAAATTACTCTCTTAACCATGCAGTTTGTGAATTCAATTCACTGAACAAAACACTATTTATTTTAACCTATTACTTGCCATCTAAAATGACAATATTCCCCAAATCCCAGGAGGCCCAATTAAATCTCATTCATATGCTTACTTTAAATCTCCTCATTCAATTTGCTGGTTCTCTTGGCAAGTGGCACAGAAAAATGATGGGCATGGCTTAAATTGATAAGAGATACAGAGATAATATTAACCTGCTTTATAGCAAAGCCCCAAGACAATCACATATACAGAATGCTCTAAGACCTTAAAAAGACTAAGAGAGAAGAAACTACACTTATTTTAATCAAAACGTATCTCATAAAATGTTTAGTGATTTGGCTGATCTGATCAGAAAGATCTCTAGCTTATCCCTCTGTAGCTATCAATAACTAAAGTGCCCTAAGGGCCAAATAAAACAGGCTCAACGGCTGGCTTAGAGAAAGGCATCAGGCTTGGGTAGAGATGGAGGTAAGGAGAATGCATCCCCAGACTAAAGGCATTCCATTTTTTTCCCTCTTAACCCTAAACTAGCCAAACTATCAACCTCTCATACTGACCCCCTCCCATTTGCTAGGCTTTGTCTACAGATTTTCCAAACTTTCTCCTCTAATGCCTGATACTGAAGTAATGTAAGTTGAAAAAAGAAAAAGTAATACGAAATGTATATATTTACAGAAAATGTCGAGGAATATACTCTAAGGCATTAACAATAGCTATCTAGAGATGATGGGATTATGAATGTTTTTATTTTCCTATTTTTGTTATCATATTGATTTTCTAATGAGAAGAGAAAAAGTAACTTTCAATTAAAAAAGAGTAGTATCCGGAGGCCAGCCCCACGGCCAAGTGGTTAGGTTCATGTGCTCCACTTCAGCAGCCCAGGGTTGGCCAGTTCGGACCCTGGGTGTGGACCTACACACCACTCATCAAGCCATGCTGTGGCAGCATCCCACACAGAAGAACTACAAGAGCTTACAACTAGGATATACAACTGTGTACTGGGGCTTTGGGGGAAGGAAAAAAAAGAGGAAGACTGGCAACAGATGTTAGCTTAGGGCCAATCTTCCTTACCAAAAAGCATACGTTTTAAAAAAAAAAAAAAAGAGTAGTATCAAAAGCCATGGCATACCCAACAGAGTCCTCAATACTCTGAAACTGAGAATAACAGACAGCAGGACTAACAGAAAGCCAGATCTGAATGTCACAGTAACCAAGGAGAAATATTTAGTGGCTACAAATGCTATATTCAAATCTCACTTATTTTTAAATAAGAAAAGAACACTGTCAGCAAAGAAATGCTATATTTGATAAAATGAGGCAATTGAATTAAAATTCCAAAGCTCAGGGGCTGGCCCCGTGGCCGAGTGGTTAAGTTCGCGCGCTCCGCTGCAGGCGGCCCAGTGTTTCGTTGGGTCGAATCCTGGGTGCGGACATAGCACTGCTCACCAAACCACGCTGAGGCAGCGTCCCGCATGCCACAACTAGAAGGACCCACAACGAAGAATATACAACTATGTACTGGGGGGCTTTGGGGAGAAAGGAAAAAAAATAAAATCTAAAACAATAAAATACTGGGAGTGAATTTTAAAAAAATAAATAAATAAAATAAAATAAAATTCCAAAGCTCAAGCAAATTAAACTATCTCCTAACTCTTCCCCAAATTTCATAAGGCCTTACCATAGAGATCAGGTCCATGAGGAGTAAAGACATTATACAAAACAATGTTTAGTGGTGCAATCACCAACTTTCCATAGTAGTAGCTGTCAATGACCACCACAGGCACCTAAAACAGAGCAGAAAATATATAGCGATTATAGACTTTTGTCCCGGAAACATTCTCCCAGCACTAATAGGATAAAGCAGAATGAAAAACAGAATGAACTCCTAATGTTCTCTTTCCCACATCAGAAGGTGCTTTCACTACAACTTTAGAACAACACAAGAAAAAAAAAAAAAACTCACCAGAAAGAGCATGAGGGCCACCAGCGACCATTGAAAGAAACTCTTCCACCTATGTTTCATGACCAGCAAGTCAAAGGCAATAGGTAAACTATTGAACAAAGAAATAGAAAGTGGGGAGTTAAATTCTCAGCATATAGCCTCCAACAGGTCAGATCCACACATACCTTATGCAGAACTGAGAGAAAAATGTCTCTAGTAGTTATAGTGAGGGAAGAAAGCTAGTATGTGAGAGGATGTCTTCTCGAAAATATACCGATCTCATCACAGGACCCGGAAGAGCACTGTGCATCCCATGATGCACAGGTGAAATAAACACTGAGCTTATGCAATGAGCTCCATTTTATACATATTTATGTGTAACAGACATTTAAAATATATTAATTGTAAGTAAATGTGCCCTATTGTCCGAAACTCACCCTGCCAAATAAATAAATACTGATCTCTCCCTTCTATGATTTATTAAGATGTTAGGAATATTACAAACTTTGACTTCACTTCTGATATATCACCTTCCTATACCATTTGCTCTTCTTCCTTTCACTTACATTCCCCAGGCAAGTGGCACAGGTATGTTGCCTTCACTAGTTCTTCCTTAAGGCCTTAGATCAAGCTAATAATAATAAGACTGATCCAAGGTCAACAGGAACCTCCTCTCCGCCAGACCCAGTATCTCTTCACAAACTTCATTTTCCTTTGTCTTTCTCCTGCACTTAAAGCATCTGTTCCTTCCTCTGTAGACTCCCTGGCTCCTGTTCTTTTCTGGCCTCTTCCCTAGTGCTCCTTTCTAGGCTTCTTTTTTTCCTCTACCCCATCATATTACCCTACTATGGTCATATCTCCCAAAAGGCAACTTCTATTCTTCTTTCTCTACATCCATTTTCTCAGTGGAGGCTTCCACTCTTATTGCATGAACAATCACCTTCATATCTAGGACACTAGTCAGAGGCTTTACCCATGCTGCAATCACAAAGAATTCTCTCCCTACACCAATCTACCTATACAGAATCTACCCAAACATCAACTACAGGCTCTGCTCTCACCTCCTTTATAAAATGTCTGCAGAACCAATTTCTCCCATCTCTGAATTTATAGAGCATTATCATTTCTATCACTTATTTAGCAATGTCATGTGCTGTCCCAGGAAATCTCTTCTATAATCTGAACTTCCACATTCTATCTAAATTTTGCATTAACATTTTGTGCTTTCATTTTTTTGTCTCCCCAACTAGATACATTTCCAAAGCACCTGTATTTCTACTTTGATAAGTCATCATATTTTTAATTACTTGTTCAATGTCTGTCTTTCCTATTAAAATATAAGCTCCCAAAGAGCAGGAACCATAACTGTCTTATTTATAACAATATCAGTAGTGCCTAGCATAAAGTACTCAATAAATGATGGTAGATTGCTAACTGATTGATTGTGATCCTGAAATCACTTATCTGGGCGAAAAGCAGACCAATCAAAATGTGCCATCGAGAGATATCTCAGGAACTCACAAAGTTCAACGTAGATGGAATAAAGAATAAAAGGAATGGAGGAACTGACAAAAGGAGGCTGGAGAAGCAAAAAGGAGGAAAGAGAAGGGCTTTGTGAGTCATATTACAGTCTGGACACCATAAAGCAGGAGTTGGCAAACATTTTATTTAAAGGACCTGACAGTATATATTTTAGGGTTTGCAGGCCACATACAGTGTCTGTTGCATATTCTTCTGTGTTTTTTAACAACCCTTTAAAAATGTAAAAGTTTCTCAGTTCTTGGGTTGTACAGAAACAGCGCAGCTCGATTTGGCCCACAGGCTACAGATTGCCACCTCTATCACATATAGCAATGAGGAAGCTATTATAAAGTTCAAAACAAAACAAGGAGTGATACAATCATATCTGCATTTTAGGAGGATAACTCTAGTGTGATGTGGAAATAGATTGACAGGGATTAAGACTAGAGATGGCAAGATCATTTAGGAGGCTGTGTGGTAATCCAGGAGCAAAGAGAGGTAAAGAAAAGTATTCAAATTCAAAAGATACTCAGGAGATACAATAAATTAATAGCACATGGGAAAGAGAAAAGAGTCACACATAATTTTCAGGTTCCTGGCTCAGCAGTGAGTGGATGGTGGTACCATTTACTGGGATAGAAATATAGGTAAAGGAACAGATAAGAAGAAAAGATAATGAGTTTAGTTTTGTAAATGTTTAGCTATATAACGGAGATATCTAACATGTAGCTAGGACTATATCAGTGAAGCTCAAGAGATGATGGGACTAGATATAAAGATATGGGAATCATTAAGATGGTTGAGATAGAACAGAAAGTATAGAAGAGGGCCTCATACAAAATCTTAAAAAATATAATAGCTTGAGGATGATATGCAGAATAGAACAGAAGAAAAGATTGGAGGTGGGGAAATCAGCCTTTAAAAGGCAATTAAGAAAATTTAAAACACCTATTCTCTGACTTAGTAACTCCTCTTCTAAAAATTTACCCCATAGATAAATTTCCACAAGTATGTAGACATACGTATAAAAATGTCCACTGAAGCATTGTGTAGAATAGCAAAAAACTGAAAACCAAATGTCTACCAATAAGACAATAGTTAAATAAATACAGACAGCCAGATAATGGAATGCTATGCAACTAAGAGAAAGAACGATATAGGGGACAGCCCGGTGGTGCAGAGGTTAAGTTCACACATTCCACTTTGGCAGCCCGCGGTTCGCCAGTTCAGACCCTGGGCGCAGACCTACACACTGCTTGTCAAGCCATGGTGTGGTAGGCATCCCACATATAAAGCAGAGGAAGATGGGCAAGGATGTTAGCCCAAGGCCAGTCTTCCTCAGCAAAAAAGAGGAAGATTGGCAGGAGATGTTAGCTCAGGGCTAATCTTCCTCAAAAAAAAAGACAGAAAGAAAGAACAATATAAATCTACGTACAACAGAAGACATACATACATACAGGATAATTCTATTTGTTTTAAGAATTTAGGTATGTATGTATATATATGTGTATGTGTGCATTTATACACACAAGGATAATTTTTTGAAAGATATAATCAAACCTATTATCAGTGACTATCTCTGAAGATTGGACTAGGGGAGAAGAGAATTAAGAATTCTTGTTACCTCATACAACCTGGTATGTTTTTTTACAATACAGATAGACTAATACTATAATAACCTTAACATCAAACTAAAATTTTTTTTTGAAAGATTGGCACCTGAGCTAACAACTGTTGCCAATCTTCTTTTTTTTTTCTGCTTTTTCTCCCCAAATCCCCCCAGTACACAGTTGTATAATTTTAGTTGTGGGTCCTCCTAGTTGTGGCATGTGGAATGCCACCTCAACGTGGCCTGATGAGCGTTGCCATGTCCATGCCAAGGATCCGAACCAGAGAAACCCTGGGTTGCCAAAGCAGAACATGCAAACTTAACCACTAGGCCACAGGGCCTGCCCCTAAAATATTTTTTTAAATTACTAGTGGTACAGGCAAGAAGGCAAGGCAGCACAAACCAGAGCAGAAGTAGTGGGAATAAAGAGCACAAGAGGACTGAGAGATACTATGGAACCTTGAAAAAAGATGCTGGGGGCAAAAAGGAGAGGGACTGAAAGGAAACTCAGCTTTCAAGCCTGGTGACCGGGAAAATGCACAGCACAGGGTGGTGCAGTGTGGAAAAAACATCAGCTGTAAAGTCAGAAAGGCCTGGATCCAAAAGCAAACATAATCTTAAAGGCAAATTACTCAACCTCTTGGAGTCTACTTTCTCATTTATAAAGCACTAATAGTTGTATTTCTCTTGCAGAGTTGCTGTAAGGTTTAGGGATAAAGTTTGTAAGGGGTTCAGCAGTGCCTAACATACAGTAGATGTTTAATAGTCACTATTCCTCTTAGAGTTAATCATAACAATAAGCACTAAGAGAAATGTTCTTCCGTTCCCCAGAATCTTTGTAGGTCCAATTAATTCCTATAACTTTGGGTCCTATCCAGAGAATAAGCCGATAACCTAACATTAAGATTTACTATATGCTCATCGATACAAGGAAGACAAATTGTGTTAGTGTCTTACCCAAGAGCTGCACTGAATGGCCAGCCTAAGATGGTCCCAGCTGCTACTCCAAGCACAGCAATGGAAGTCTTGTCCATATACCAGCCAGTCATGGCTATCAATGTAGTGTACATACAGAAACTGCTAGGAAGGAAAGCTACAAGAGGAAAGAAATGAAAGAAAAAAGGGGAAAGGACAAGAGTTTGAGATTTATTAGCTATCAATTATTATAGCTACCCTGCAAAATGTCAATAACCAGGAACATATTTTGAGCAATGCTATATGAGAGAGGGGCAGAAAAGTGATACCACTTTAAAAAAAAAATGAAGTTCAACTATTTTCTTATTTTCTCACTTCTATTTTTTGGGTACCAATAAATCACCCAATTATACAATACTAACCATACCATTCCTCGCCTGACCTGTACCCCAAATCCAAAACTTACAGAATTCCAGGTTCCCCAGGAACACTTCCGATTTATATTTTCAAGCAGAGAATACGGCTTCAAGAAACTTAGAGCCACTGCTGACAATCTATTTCTGAAGAACTTTATCTTCTGATAGTCTTCTGAGACCGTCCTGGTACTAACCTGTACCTCACAGGAATTCTAGGAAGCCTTCTCAAAGGCCAAGCACAGGATGGCAGCACTGCTTTACATCCTGCACCCACTGACATAGTTTGGCCTTTAAATGTCCCCTAATTATTTGCAACCAGCACTACTTTATTGTTATATACAGCAGACCACTGAGCACTTTCAGGGTCTCGGCAACAGTAACATCCGATCAAAAGTGTTTGTAACAACTCTACACAAGAATGCAAATCTGCCTCTCCAGGCTGTGTAAGGCCTGCCTCACCTAACACTAGGGAAGGAAAATCAGTACCAACTCCAGTAAGAACCACAAAAGGCAGTTTTATTTAAGAAACTCAGCGAAGGGTTCGGAGGCTCTGTATCAAAGGATGCCTTTAACTTATCTGTGCCTTAGCATCCTCAACTGAGATGACAAAACCAAAGATACTCCCAGGTATCTCCCTCATATAATAACCAATTATTACTGTAACTTAAAAAAAAGTAACATAAAAAACATATGAGGTACAACCTTCACAGATAAATGCTAAATAATATGTGTCATCCAAAGCTGTCGATTCCAGCTGCCAATGTAGAGGACAAAGGGAGCAGAGGAATCTGAGGTCTCTACTAGCTCGGACGGTAGAGCACAGTCTCATTTGGACAGTGGCCCTCAAAGTTATTCAGGTGTGGAGCCCTCAGGTCTCTGCAGAACAACATGGATTTTGATACAGTCAATGAAGGAAAAGTACATATATACTTTTGCGCCAGATACTATTTTTTGTGTATATTTAGTGCATATATTAGATTCTGGTACACAAAACCAGAACTTAAAATTGAGATAATTATATCTAGTAACTTAATATTTCTGGAGAATTGGGCACAGGCTACCTTTTGGCAGATGGCTACCTTGGTTCAGCTCATAGAACACAAATATTCAAGGGCAGCACAGTTTGAAAGCCACTACTCTAGATCAAGGTTTTACTCCAAATTTCTAGGAGCTTATTGTAAAAAAACCCCAACAGAAGATGTATACCTTTATAGAATACATTGCAAATAACTGGCAGAAAGCAGAACCATCAAGAACAGAGTTTTTAGGCACAAAGAGCTTCCTTGACCAAAATAACAAAATTATTTTCCTTCCTCTAACAGCAAAGAAAGGTAGTGGATGCTTGTGTTTTTCAGTCTTGCAGTGATAAAAAAAAAATACAATAATGTAATAGAAAGCAACCTGATAAAAACAACTGCTCTACCACTCATGAATTCTTTGACTTTCAGTAAGTCATTTCATCTTTCTAAGTTTGTGTCCTCACGTGCAAAAATGAGAAAATATTTATCTCATTTATACCATGAACTATTGTAAAGGCCAATCAAGATCACGTAGATAACAGTGCTTTGCTAATTACTGCCGTTATATAAATATAACCTACATCTAGGTAAGTTTTTCCTTTCAATGCAACTGTGAAATATCAGTGGACCTGTTACGCTCTCACCTGCACTTTTACTTACCCGATGATGAGCAAAACATGCCAGTGCTGAGAACCAAGAAGGCTAGCATCATTCGACTCACATGCAGTCCAAACTTCTTGCACACAGCTCTAGGAGAAAGGCAAAGACTATCAGCACAGCAAATTTTAGGGATGGCCATTTCAAATCAAAGGATGAAAACGTCTGCATCACAGAGAACATGGAAGATCTAAAGTCAATTACAGAACTGGCTTGACATGTTTGTTAGCAATTTCGTGTGCATAATAACCCCAAACATTCTTATTCCTTATGCAGGAGAAAAGCTCTCTATCCAAGAAGAAATGTATACTTTCCATGCTAAGATTATGTCTACTACCAAGAGGAAATCAGCAAGATGTAGTGGAAAAAATACCACGCCTCAGATTCAGATGGGCACAGGTGCAAATTATGGCTCTGCCATTTACTGGCAGTAGGACCCTGGTCTAGTTACAAAATCTCTGTCAGATTCCTCATCTGCAAAAAACCTACCTTGTACGGTTTCTGTGAGAACAACGCATAGAAAAGTGCCTGGCACAGAGTTACTCAATAAATGGTTATCAGAAAAAAAGACCAGGAGATACACCAAGGTGTTAATAAGTGATATCTAAGTCAGTGTTTCTCAAACTTAAGCAATTATATATTTCCCTTTACTTCTTTCTTCTAGGGGTTTTTTTTGGCCCTATAAGTTAAACATTATTAGAGATTATTATTGCTTAATTTAGTCAATATTTGTTCAGCCTATACCCATGTGTTACATATTTTCTTGCTCAGGTTCCTTAGTGCATCTCAAAGCTTCTTTCTGAAATAATTTTGCTTTTTCCTAAGTATATCCTTTAAAAGTTCCTTTAGTGAGACTCTGTTAATAGTAAATTCTCTGTTTTTTGTTTGGTTTCTTTTTCTCTCTTTTATTTTTTGTCTGAAAGTCTTTATTTAGCTTTCGCTCTTAAAAGATGGCTTAGCTAATATACAAGTTTAGGATCACAGTCATTTTCTCTCAGCACTTTGATGATACTATTTTTTTGTCTTCTGGCTTTTGACAAGGTTTCTGTCAGTCTAATTGCCAACGTTCCTTTGCAGGTATTGTAATAGTTCTCTGTCAACTTTTAAGATCTTCTTCTTTGTCCTTGGTCTTCTACACAGTTTCAGTAATTCCTTTTTATCTATCCAGCTCAGGATATGTTAGGCTTCCTGAATCCGTGGATTAGCATCTTTTTTTCATTAATTCTGGAAAATTCTTAGCTATTACTTCCCTGAATACTGCCTCTCCCCGTTCTATCATCTCCAAGAATCTGATTAGATATATATCGTATCTTTCAACCCCAGCATACACATTTCTTAACCTCTTTCATATCTCTTTTTTTTCCTCACTCTGACCTGCATTCTTAGTAATTTCTTCAGATTAATCTTCTAGTTTACTAGTTTACTTGTTAGCATGTCCAATTAGCAGTTTAAACTGGCCACCGAATGTTAAATATCAATTACTATATTTTCATTTCTAGAAGTTCTGTGTAGTTCTTTTCAAATCTCCCTGATCATTTTTGTAGTCTCCTTTCTTTTTTCTTTGTTTTTCTTTTTGGGAAGATTAGCCCTGAGGTAACTGCTGCCAATCCTCCTCTTTTTTCTGAGGAAGACTGGCTCTGAGCTAACATCCGTGCCCATCTTCCTCTACTTTATATGTGGGACGCCTACCACAGCATGGTTTGCCAAGCGGTGCCATGTCCGCACCCAGGATCCAAACTGGCGAACCCCGGGCCACCAAAGCAGAACGTGCACACTTAACTGCTGTGCCACCGGGCTGGTCCCTCTTTTTCCTTTTTTTATCTTTTTATTTTATTGTGGTAAGAACACTTAATATGAGATCTACCCTCTTAACAAATTTTTAAGTGTAAAATACAGTATTGTTATCTATAGGCATAATGTTATACAGACATCTCTAGAACTTATCCATCTCGTACAACTTAAATTTTATACCCATTGATTAGCAACTTCCAATTTCCCTCTCCCCCAACCCCTGGCAACCACAACTCTATTCTTTGCTTCCATGAGTTTGACTATTTTAGATACCTCATATAAGTGAAATCATGCAGTGTTTGTCCATCTGTAACCAGTCAGCTCACTTAGCATAATGTCCTCAAAGTTCACGCACTTTCTTCTTTTTTTTAAAGGTTGAATAATATTCCATTGTATGTATACACCACAATTTTTTTTCCATTCATATGTCGATGGACATTTAGGTTGTTTCCAATCTTGGCTATTGTGAATAGTGCTGCTGTGAAGAAGGGAGTGCAGATATCTCTTTGAGATCCTCATTCAGCTCTTTTAGATAAATACCCAGAATTTGGATTGCTGGGTCATATGGTAGTTCTATTTTTAGTTTTATGAGGAAACTCCACACTGTTTTCCATAGTGGCTACGCCATTTTGCATTCCTACCAACACTATGCAAGGGGTCCAATTTCTCTACATCCTCGCCCACACATGTTGTCTTTTTTTTTGGTAACAGCCATTCTAACGAGTATGAAGTGATATCTCATTGTGGTTTTGATTTGCATTTCCCTGATTATTAGTGACACTGAGCATCTTTCATATACCTGTTGGCCATGTGTATATCTTCTTTGGAGAAATGTCTATTCAAGCTCTTAGTCTGTTTTTAAATTAGATTAATTTTTTTGATATTGAGTTGTAGGAGTTCCTTATATGTTTTGGAAATAAACCTCTATTCAGATTATGGTTTGCAAATATTTTCTCCCATTGTATAAGTTCCTTCTCTCTCTGTTGATTGTTTAGTCTCTTACTTCTTATTCATGTTTTCAATTCTCTCTTTTACTTCTTTAAAATTATTTCATATTCTTATTTTAATAATTGCTAATAAATGAAATTCTGTGGCTCAGCTTTCTGTTGACTGTCATAACTGCTGGCTTTTACTTATAATATCTTGTTCCCTTCTGTGCTTTGTGATTTCTTTTTATTATAATTTCTTGTTCACTACAACTTCATCTGTGGTAGTTCTTTGACACGTGGATTAAAGATCCATTTCTCCACAGAAATTTTTTTTTTTTTTTAAAGATTTTTTTTTTTTTTCCTTTTTCTCCCCAAAGCCCCCCGGTACATAGTTGTATATTCTTCGTTGTGGGTCCTTCTAGTTGTGGCATGTGGGATGCTGCCTCAGCGTGGTTTGATGAGCAGTGCCATGTCCGCGCCCAGGATTCGAACCAACGAAACACTGGGCCGCCTGCAGCGGAGCACGCGAACATAACCACTCGGCCACGGGGCCAGCCCCTCCACAGAAATTTTATATTTGTTTTTGCAAGATACTTGGGGCACAACCAACTCAGAACAATTTAAAATAAATTCTCAACTTGTGGTGTGGGGGACCATGTAGGTGACTGGAATTCAATCCTGAGCCCATATGAAGACCAACTTATGGTTATAATCCTCAGAGACATCACTGGCTTTCTTTCTTCTCTACTCCACACAGAGTCAAGGCAAAGAATTTTTTATCTGACATTTTTAGCTGTTTTGCAGTGGGAAGACTTTTAATAATGATTATTAAGTCCAAATATCTTTTAAAGCATTATTAAAATAAGGTATTAGGTTTCATGTAAAAAAGGTGGCTATTTTTATTACTGAAACACTTAAATGCTTAATACTTCCACTAATACTCAACTAATAGGTACTTGGTGAAAAATTATGTAGCAGGTACAAATAAGATCAGAGTCTCACACTGGGAGTAATTTCCTAACAGCTAAGCTCAAGGGGAAGAGGTAAATCATGATCCCATATCTTGGGACCAAGGCTCTACTAAATCCTACCAAATAAACACAGTTAGATACATATTAACAGAATTAAAATTAGTAACATGAAGATAAGGTGTTTATGAATCTCAGCAAAGAAAGTGATAATTAGAAGTATTCCCCTCCTATGGTTTGTTTCAAACAAGAAGTCACACTTCTTTCCTAGAAAAATTAAAAACAGAATTGCCATATGATACAGCAATCACACTTCAGGGTATACATCCGAAGGACACGAAATCATTACCTCTGAGATATCCGCACCCTCATGTTCACTGAGGCATTATTCACAATAGCCAAGACATGGAAACAACCTAAATGTCTGTCTATGGATGAATGGATACAGAAAATGTGCTATATATGTGCAATGGAATATTATTCAGCCATAAAAAAGAAGGAAATCTTGTCATTTGCAACACATGGACGGACCTTGGTGACACTGTGCTAAGTAAAACGTCAGACAGAAAGACAAATACTGTATGATCTCACTTATATGTGTTATCTACAAAAAAGCCAAACTCATGGAAACAGAGAATAGAATGGTGGTTGCCAGGGGCTATGGGGGTGGGGTGGGGGGTAAATGGGGAAATATTGGTCAATGGGTACAATCTTCCAGTTATGTGATGAATAAGTCGTCGGGATGTAATGTACGGCATGTTGACTATAGTTAACAATACTATATTATATACTTGAAAGTTGCTAAGAGAGTAAATCATAAATGTTCTCACCACACACACACACACACACACACACACAACTGTGATCATTTGAGGTGATGGATGTGTTAACTAACCTTATTGTGGTAATCATCTCATAATACATACATGTACCAAATCACCCTGTTGTACATCTTAAATTTACACAATGTTATATGTCAATTATATCTCAATAAAGCTAGGAAAAAAAATTTTTTTAAGTTGCACTTCAGATATAATATTAGGGGCCAGAAGGAAAGTTTTTCTATCCTAAACACTGCTTACACTATCAGAGAAATAATCTGTTCTATATTGGTATTTTTCATAGCACTTTTAGAAGCAAAGCTTTTATACTCACTTATAAAAGTAAAGTTCACAGATACAGCTCACAAAAGCCAGAAGACATCGTAAAAAGTAAAAGACAAGAATCTGAAAGAAACCCAGAACAAGAAAACATAAGTCACAGGTGCATGTTAGAAAAATTCTTAAAGATGAAACCACTCTCATTTGTCATTGATAACACTATAAATTGGTATAATCATTTTGAAAAGCAGTATGTATCAAGCACTACACAAATTTTCACATCCCTAGACCCAGTATACCTATTTCTATGATTCCAGCCTACAGAGTTAACTCAAAATATGCAGGGGGAGGGTAGTCTTATTCATGAAAATGTTAACTGTAGCACTATTAATTTAGAAAAAACTGTTTAAAAAACTAAAAATGTCAAATTATAGAAAAAAGGTTAAATAAACGATGCTACATCTATTTCATGGACTATTATACAGATATTAAAATTTATGGCTACAAAGACAGTGGAAAAATTCTTATGACATAAAGCTCATTCATTCAACAAACATTTCTTGAACAACCACAATATATTAGGTACTGAATATTACAAAATACCAAGTGAAAATGAATAACACAATATTATTTATACATCAGAGTTATAGCTACGGAAATCAGAAGTATATAAAAAGATTGGAAAGAAATATAATAAAATGGTAAAAGTGGCTATGTCGGGCTGGTGGGATTTAGGTACATATTTTTCCTCCTATCTTCCAAACATCTGTAATGTGATTTTATTAATTTTATAATTAAGAACATAAATTTAAGAAATAAAAATAACAAAATAATAAGGGTTATGGCAAAGAACTTTTAACTTACAGTATACTGGTATGTTTCAGACCATTGAGCACCTCAGAATATAGGCTCTATTTAAATACATACTATGATTAATATAACTGCATATAAGTTGGAAATACTGTCCATTTTCATCACTATAACCAAAAAATTCCAAAAATAATTCAATAAAGTGATCCAGTAAATGCCCAGAATCATTCATTAACTCAATAAAAACATACTGAAAATCTACTATATACACTGAGCACTATCCTTGATGCTACTGGGAATACAGATAATTTCAGTACAACGTGTCTACGTGTAAGGACTCCTCTTCTAATTGGGAAGAGTACAAAAACACACTTAGAAAGTTAGAAATAACACAAGTTAATATAAGATAAGAACTGTATTTGGGATCAGGACAACGATGCTCCCATAACAACTAATATTCAACATGGTAACTGGAAGGCCTGGCTGGTACAAAAAGACACAAAAAAGAAATGAGGTATAAGGAATGTAATAGAAGAAACTAAACTCTATATACAAAGACGAAAGAGAATCCAAGACATTCACCTGACAAACCATTGACACTAATAAGGAAAATCACCAAGAGTTAGATTAAGATCAAAAAACAAAAATCAGTTGTGTTCCTCTATACCAGCAATGACCACTTGAAAAAATAATAGAAAACAAGATACCACACATAACAGCAACAAAAAGTATAAAGAATCTAGGCATTAACCTATCAAAGACTAGATAAGACTGAAATGAATATATTTTTAAAATTTTATTAAAAGACAGAGAAAATCTAACTAAATGGATAAATACACCCTTTTTGAGATGGAATGAATTAACACTGTAAAAATACTGATTCTCATATTAATATGTAAATTCAATGCAACTGCAACCAAAACCCAGCAGAATTTGGAGGAGGGGCAAACTGATTCTGAAATCATTTTTAAACAAATTTTAAAATGGACAAAGTGAGAAATTCATCAATCAGATATTAACACACATTATAAAGCCATAATAATAAAAACAGTACGGTACTGACGGACAAATTGACCAATGACATAGAATAAAGAGGCCAGAAACAGACCCATACATATGAGAATGAGGTGTATGACAGAGATGGTGTAACAAATCAGAAGGAAAAGGATGGATTATTTAGCAGATGGTGCTGGAAAAGCCAGTTTACCATACAGCAAAAAATAAAGCTGGATCTTTCCACAATTTATAAAAAATAAAATTCAAATGGATTAAAGTCTTATATGTAAAAGGTAAAATTATAAAGCTAATAAAAGAAAAGACCGAAGAACAGCTCTGTGATTATGGTGAAGAAGGATTTCTTTTAGAAACACCCAAAGCAACCAACCATAAGTAAAAAATTAATTGATATGACCATATCAAAATTAAAAATTTCTGTTCAACAAAGGACCACAGACAAAGCTAACAGAGAAGTGAGAGCCTAAGAGAAAGGATTTCCAGTAACTAAAACATACAAGGGGTTACTATTGAGAACCTCTACAAATCAGAAGAGAAAACCAGAAAAAGCAACTGAAAAACAGGCAAAGGATGTGAATAGGTAATTCACAGAAAAAGAAATCTGAATGACTAATAAATAGAAGAAATGCTCCACCTCACTAGTAATCAGAGAAACACAATTAAAACGAGAAGCATCTCACAATCATGAGAAGGGCAAAAATTAGAAAGTCAAATATCAAGTGTTCAGGAGACGTGAAGAAGCTAAAACCTCGAACACTGTTGCAAGGAGTGTAAAGTTGTATAGCCATTCTGGAGGGCAACTGAGCAGTACTCCATGAAATTAATGGCCCATGGATCTACATATGGGATCCTGAGTATACAGTTCAGAGAAATTCACACCCAGATCCATAGGGAGACAAAACAAAGGTGTTCTTGTTCAGGGTAGCAAGAAGTCGGAAAGATAATCATCACTAGAGGTGCTAATTATTACCATATTGTCTATCAGCAATAATCCACCTGTCTGTACTCTACCTTATGATGCTGGGGCTGGGAGTCCATAAGCTACAATTCCCCCTTGCCAAGTGGCTCCCTGCTGGCTCCCACTGGCAGAAGCTAACAGGGAGGAGATTGGAAGTAAGAACAAGAGGAGAAGGGAAATCTTTATTCCTGTTCTGCTTGCTTTTCCTATCATTGATGTAAGAGGAAGAATTCTGTGCTGAATATGTCAAACTTGAAGTGATAGTGGATATCCAAGTGGAAATAAAAACTTTAAGTACTGCATATTGTTATTTCTCTATGAAGTCCCTCATCCTGTATATCTTTCCCTGGTAAGTTCAAAAAACCAGCAATGAGATACTAGGTAGGGACTAGTATCTAGTAGGTAGGGACTAGTGCTAGTAGGTAGCACTTTCTACAGGTGCTACCTTTCTGATCATTCTAAAATGCAAATGCAATCATGTCTCTCCTCTGTCTAAAACTATTCATGGCTTCACAATGCACTTGGGGAAAAAAACGTCTAATTCCTTAATAGAGCCTACCAAGTGCTGTATAAACCTGGCCTCTTCCTACCTCTTAGTTTCATCTAATCCAGTCCACTACTCACTCTCTCTTCCAAATGTCAAACCTACCTATACAAGAAGGCCATGCTGGCTTCTTCCCAGCCTCAAGGCCTTTGTCCCTCATCTCCAACTCTTTCTTTACCTAGACAACTTCTGCTTATGCTCTAGTTCTCTAATCAGGGACTTCTGCTTCACGGAAGATGAGTTAGCCATACTTTTCCCTACTCCTCCTGCTATGTAAAAGCAAAAACTCTGGACGTTATATGTAAAACAAACATAAGAAGACTCTGAAAGGTGAGAAGAAGATAGACTGGCTAGGGACTTTGGGACCTGAGGGACAACATGGTTAAGCTCCCTGGATTTTCTTTTTGCCTTCTATATTCTAGACTTGGAGCTAAAGAAGTTAGCAACTAGAAATACCAATGGGTACAGACAAAAAAACACCAGCCAAGGCCTGCTCTATCTAGCCAAAAGACCATGAAAAGGGTAGCCTAGCAAGACAGAAAACTTTTAGACAGTAACCACTCTAATCTAGCCAAGCACTCCAGAAAAAAAACTGCAGCCCCATTCCCCATCGTGCCAACAAAGGTCCAGCAGGAAGCCATGGCATTCATCCTCACTGGTGGTAATGAGCTCCCTTTCCCACCACAGTGTCAGTGAAGACCACTTGGAAAGCCTGGACTTCTACCTCCCCCTACAACCTAGCAATAATGAGGTACCTCTACTCTGCCCACTAGGGTGCTATCAGTGGAGACCTACTGGGGAACATGGACTTCTACTCCCACTTGGCAGTAACAAGGTGGAGAACTCCCTCTTTTCTCCTGCAGGAGTGGTACGAAAAGAAGCCTGCTAAAACAGAGGCTTAGGGGCCACCCCGGCAGCACAACAGTTAAGTTCACACGTTCCACTTCGGCAGCCTGGGGTTCGCCAGTTTGGATCCCGGGTGCGGACATGGTACTGCTTGGCAAGCCATGCTGTGGTAGGAGTCCCACATATAAAGCAGAGGAAGATGAGCACGGAAGTTAGCTCAGGGCCAGTCTTCCTCAGCAGAAAGAGGAGGACTGGCAGCAGATGTTAGCTCAGGGCTCATCTTCCTCAAAAATTTTTTTAAAAAAACAGAGGCTTAAATAAGAGGAACAGGGTGGTGCAGAGGAAGCAAGATGGGCCCATGAATAAGATCCAGAGTCTCATAATGTAGTACCCAAAATGTCTGAGTTTCAACTGAAAATTATTTGTCAACCAGGAAGATCTCAAACTGAATGAAAAAGCCAATCAACAGATACCAACAACAAGATGAGAGAGATATTAAAATTATCCAACAAAGTTTTAAAAGTCATTGTGAAAATGCTTCAACGAGCAATTAAGAACAAGCTTGAAACGAATGAAAAATTAGAAAGTCTCAGTAAAGAAACAGAAGATACAAACAAAAAACCTAATCAAAATTTTAGAACTGAAAAAATACAATAACCAGAATAAAAGCACAGTAGATAGGCTCAACAGTGAACAGAGGGGACACAGGAAAGAATCAGTGAACTGAAAGATTAGATTGTTCAATCTGAACAACACAGAGAAAATAGACTGGAAAAAAAAGAACAACCTCAAGGACCTGTGGAACTACAATAAAAACTCTTACATTCATATCAGTGGAGTCTCAGGATAGGAGAAACAGGGCAGGACTGAAAAGTACTCAAAAAAATAACAGCTAAAAACTTCCCAAATTTGGCAAAAGACATAAACCTAAAGATTCAAGAAGCTGAGTAAACTCCAAACAGGACAAATCCAAAGAAATCCATGCCAACACACATAATAGCCAAATTTATGAAAAATAATCAGGTTAGGTTTCAGGTAACTCCTAATTATCCTTCAACACTGTTTGAATTAGGCTCTCCTTATATGCTATCCCATTGCACAGTACTTTTCCTCCATAAGACCCACTGCATTTATAATTACTTATTCAACCAATCATCTTCCCCCCAAACTATAAATTCCATGAGCGCAGAGATTTGGTCACTGGTACATCCACAGTACTTAACAAAGTCTACCAAATAAAAGTTGCTCCATTAATATTTGTTGAATGATGAATGAATAAATGATTCTTCTGGAAAAAAAGTCCCCTCTTAACTAGCAATCTATTTTGTCCTTTTCTTAAACTCTTTCAGAGACTCACCTCTTGATCAGTTGTGACTGCTTTCAGGTTGGTCTGCCCTTACCTTATTGGTTTGTAGAATTCTTGCATGAAACGCAGCTGGCCAGGCATGAAGCAACAGATAAGCATAGGAACGAATGGCATAAGCTGGGGAATATTCCCAAGTCTGAAACCCCTTCCCATAGATGAGGTAATGTGTCTGAAAGTACAAAACAGATGGCCAAAAATCCTTGTCAAGAGGATACAGATGAAATTTCTAAGCAAAAATATGAATGAGACAAAGATACACAAAAATGCTGAAATTCTCAACAAGATTTGCAAGTAATAGATAAGAGTCAAAATGACCCAATATTGAAAAACATTCGGCCATTATAAATTCTACAACATTACTGTTTGATCAACATTGAAAGCTTGAATTTTACCCTCTACTTATTTTTTTAAAAATACTCATTAAGCAAAACAGAGAAATTCTAAATTTTATATTTTCCTTAAACTACTTACACTAAGCCTTCTTTATTTTTCTGATACAAAATGAGGTCAGAAAATTTCACCTCTGAATTTTCTATAATAGGAAGTCAACACACTTATGAATGTATAAATCAAGAATTAGCAGTATAAGCATATTATTTACCAACATTATTTTTTTTATTTTTTTTTTTATAAAGATTTTATTTTTTCCTTTTTCTCCCCAAAGCCCCCCGGTACATAGTTGTATATTCTTCGTTGTGGGTCCTTCTAGTTGTGGCATGTGGGACGCTGCCTCAGCATGGTTTGATGAGCAGTGCCATGTCCGCGCCCAGGATTCGAACCAACGAAATACTGGGCCGCCTGCAGCAGAGCGCGCAAACTTAACCACTCGGCCACGGGGCCAGCCCCCCAACATTATTTATTTTAGTAAACATCAGAATAAATAACTAAAAAAGCTGAAAGAAAGTGGTTGCCCCTAGGGACGGGATGTGGGCATGAGATGTGGAACAGGGAGTTACTGCTTTTCCTTTAAGTTCTGTAGCAGTTAATTTTAAAGATTTTATTTTTTCCTTTTTCTCCCCAAAGCCCCCCGGTACATAGTTGTATATTCTTCGTTGTGGGTCCCTCTAGCTGTGGCATGTGGGACGCTGCCTCAGTGTGGTTTGATGAGCAGTGCCATGTCCGCGCCCAGGATTCGCACCAACAGAAACAGTGGGCCGCCTGCAGCGGAGCGGGGGAACCTAACCACTCGGCCACGGGGCCAGCCCCAGTAGCAGTTAACTTTAAAAACTATTTCGAAGTATAATTTTGATCAAAAAAAAGTTTTAAGAAAATTACAAATTTCACCTTTTTGTAAAACAGCCAAGTTTCCTATAGCCTTCAATAGTAGGTAAATCATCAGCTTAGAATACAAAAGTGAAAATAAAGTTATGTTACTAGTAGTCACATTTGTATACTATTTGTATCTTGACTGGTAACAAGGTCCCAAGCAGTGAAATCAAGAACAACAACAAAAACTAAAGAAATCACCTACTGGTTCCCAGTAGTTGAATGTTTCATCACAGTCAGAGATGTTGCTCAGGAGAGCAGCACATAACCTTGCTGAGAGCAGATACTTGAAAGCAGTAGATCCTTCAGGTGCCCACACTTGTCCTGCTTTGTTCCCAGATAACCTGCTCAGAAGCAAAAAGAAGTATGTGTCAGGAAGATCTGCTAACCAGAAGGACTAAAACTAGACAGAGAGGACAAGAATGGCAAGGGACATCAAAGTACTTAAGTTATTCAGCTAAAAAGGTGAGCCGTTAACTGTTCTAAATAGAATAAGAAATGAATTAAGACCTTAATCAACCTTAATGATTCGTTCCACTTCCTGCTTTTAACGTGTAAGTTAATTCATACACTTTAGTTCATTGCATCTATGACACTTAGTTTATCCCAAGCCAACTAATTACTCAATCGAAGGCCACAAAGCTCTTTTTCTTCTCTTAACAAGGTCATTAGTTTCCACGGCTTTATGCATTTCCCCACTTGTTTAAATGTATAGACGCCTAATATGTGCAAAGCACGTAACCTCCTCCAACTCCGGTGCTGACAGCTCCTTACCCTGCAGTCCCCCGGGCTTGGGAAGAGAGGTGGCTGCAGGCGCTGGAGCGTGTGGGGCCCACACAGAAAAGGAAAGGGTCACGGCTTCGGAGGGAATGAAGGAAGCTGGGGGAGAGAGCCGACAAAGGTACACTCTGCTCTCGCCAACGCCTCCCACAGAGACTCCGCCAACTCCACCACCGGACGCCAGCCCACTCCGGGCCTGGGCCGAAGCCTCACAGATCTGCACTCCGGGGTTTCTTAACAAGAAACAGGGCACCCGACGTGGGGGATCTAAAGCGGGGCAAACAGCAACGCTGGCCCACCCAGGAAGAGCAGAACTGCCCGGGCGGCCGGGAGAAGCCCCGCGCGCGGCGCCGACAAGACCCTCCCGGGGGCGGCCCCGCGCCCACCCGCCCGGCCGGCCACGCCCCCGCCGCGCCCGCACACCTACTCGCTCCGCGGCTCCCCGACGCCCGCCTCGCGGCTGCACAGCAGCTCCCGCAGCTTGTCCGCAGCGGAGGCCGTGTCCCCGCCGCTGCCCCCGCTTCCCTTCAGACGCTGCCGGACCCCTCGGCTTGCCATGGCAGACGTGGACAAGCAGGTAGCATTCGGCACCCTACGAGGGCGGCGAACGTGGAGACATAGCTTTGGCTGGCAAACGGTGTCCGCCGAGGGACAAAAGACTTTGACATGCGCAGAAAAGACTCAATTATAGCGTTTCTGGCCAATTGGGGCAAATCCCTGAGTAGAAAAGAAATGGGACCTCAGACTTGACTTTCACGATCACAGCCATCCCTTCCACATACTTGTAACTCTGGCATTCCTCCCTCCCTCCAACTCTCTCCTCCTTCACTTCTCTGCATTCTCCACTCTCCTACAAAAACCTCCCTCCAGGTCCCCTATTTTCAAAGAAAGCACAGGTAGAAAGTGGTTCAACGACTATACAAAGTGAGTGCGCAGAGGTTTGAAAGATCACAGCACAGCTGCCTACAAAAGGGGAGGTTTTTAAAAGGTCACTGATGCTTGCCCTGTGTTTTATTGACAGAGGCAGCCTGTAGCTACTTAAATGCTTCAGAAAGACAAAGCCACAATAGCAGAATATAGAAGAAGAAAAGTGAGACTGAAGAAATTCTGCAACAAATTCAACCAGACACCAGTCCCTGCCATTGCTACGTCAGCATTATGGTAAGCATTTTACATATTTTATCTTTTTAAAATATAATACAATGACCTGTTTTATCCATAAGGAAACTGAAGACCAAGGTTGCGTACCTAGAAAATGGTGGAGCCATATTCCAACCCAGGTCTGTCTTACTACAAAGCCCCTGGTCTTCCCACCAGAAGGTCAGGAGAAAACTGATTTCATACAGGGATTTTTATACGGGCACCTTGGCGAGATCACGCCTGTGACTCTCAGGAGTTATTCTATTCCTGACACTCTGCCCACTCCCCCAGTCAGAGTTCCATCCCATCCTGTGGAGCACTGTACCAGTAACTGAGACAAGTTTATAGAGAGGGTGCTGACTTGACAGTTTCCCAGGTTAGGATTTTGTCAAAATAAGTAAAGGAAAACCTCATTTAAAATGGAATCAGAAAGCCCTGAAGGGGGAGCGCTCACTTCTGTACCACTCCTTGCAGCCTGCATACCCAGCAGGAAGAAGGAAGATAACAAGGTCTATTTGTCTAGACTTCTTTGTATAAAATTCTCTCGGTCTCAACTTATCTGTGATGATAGGAATGTTACTTTTCTTCTGGTACAAGGGAGGACATTTTTCACATGGGAATTTCATCTCCTGCTTTTAAGAAAAGGAATATCCCTTCCTGCCCTAACCACCACTTGCAGCCAATAAGAAACCACAACAACCTCTAACTCTTGTTCTTCTCCAATGAACTTGTGTGTGTGTGTGTGTGTGTGTGCGCGTGTGTGAGGAAGATTTGCCCTGAGCCAACATCTGTTGCCAATCCTCTTTTTTTTTCAGCTTGAGGGACATTAGCCCTGAGCTAACATCTGTGCCAATCTTCTACTTTATATGTGGGATGCCTCCACAGGATGGCTGATGAGTGGAGTAGGTCTGCACCCAGGATCCAAAACAGTGAACCCAGGCCGCCAAAGCAGAGCAGGCAGAACTTTAACCACTCGGCCATGGGCTGGACCCCTGCAATGAACTTTTTTTTCAAAACAACCCTCCCCAATCCTCCTAAAACCTAATAAAAGCTGACTTTCCCTTCGTCTCTTCAGACTTGCCTATGGTTCACCATAGCCTGCTTGTCGCAAATTGCAATTCCTCTGCTATTCCTGAATAAACTTATTATTTTTTCAGCCTGCATCAGTTTACTTCTTTATTTAGGTTGAGAATTTCATACTAAAAATTCCCCAATTTTGAAAATGGAGATTTATCATATTGCTCAATTCCTACATGAAATTATTAATTACCGATTTCAGACATCCCAGCCTAGCTGTATCTCATATATCCATCTCCTTTTCATTTCACTCTAATGCAGGCCCCTCCTTGCCTCTGCCTAGGACTACTACAATAGTATCCTTACAGGGATCTCCCATCTCAGATTCATCCTGTGCAACACTGTCCAATTAACTTTCAAAAGCACAACTCTTCCTTAGTAAAAGGAAGAGTAGTGTTGCTTCCCTAATAAAACTCACTAGATTTTTCCTATTGCCTGCCAAATCAAGTACAAACACCTTATTCTATCAGTCTTTCATGAACTAACTCCAGCCTCAACCTAGTTTCTAATTTTATCTCCCACTACTTTCCTATACACATTTTACATTCCAAGTAACTAGCCTGAAAAGTGCCCCTAGTGTTGCCTACCTCTACCTCTGCTCCTGTATGTCCTCTGCCTGGAATGCATGCATGGCTCCTTGCCTAACAATCCTCCCATCACATCCCTGCCCTTGTTTTAAGATCCATCTCAAATGCTACCTCATCCATGTACCAGGCACTATTGGGGATAGAAGGAAGCTATAAATCATATTCCCTGCCCTTGATTAGCTTATAACCTATGTGGAGAGGTAAGCAACACACGTGTCCATAAGAGATCCCTTGATTCTTTACTCCACTCCCCAAACTTAAACCTTTGCCAATTTTCCCATTCCAGTTAATGACACTTCTTTCCTTCCAGTTTCTCAGGTCAAAAACCTAGGAGTCCTGCTTGATTCCTCTATTTCTCTAACCCCACACCCCCCAACCCATGCACATATATTTAATTCATCAGCAAATCCTTCTAAATATTACCCAATCTAACAACTTCTTACCACCCTGATAAAGGTCGCCATTCTCTCGTTTGTGTTACCATAATAACCTAATTTGTTTCTTTGCTTCCATTCTTGCCTTCCCACATGCTTTTCTCCAAATACAAGAATAAATAAGACAGTTATTTCCTTCACAGAGTTTACAATATAACTCCAGTCTGTGGAGCCTACCTATTAGTTAACATGAACATACATTAATTCACATTAGAGTAGTCCATTCTGCAGAGTCCTGGGCTGTGCCAATCTCCCAGTGTCCCTCAGAGATGCTTACAACAGAAGACCCCAAAATCTAGGGGGGCAAAGTTTAGAGTTAATCAAAGTTGAGAGGTTACTGTTGAAGAAGACTATGGAAGGAGAAGCAAAGTAACAGAAAGTGGCAGAAAGAACATAGGCTTTAGAGTCAGACAGACCCCAGTGTCAACTCTATTAGTTCCATAACTTTAACAGTAGTCAACCACAGAATAAAAATGACGATGATCCCAATACTAATTATGGAGCACTTGTAACTTACCCAAGCTAATACATGTTGGTCCAGAAACCACTCTTGTATATTGACTTAGTGAGATGATACAATAGAGCTAAGGGAAGAAGAACTGACAGTGTGGAAAATCTATTTTTTAACATATTTGATGAGACATTCAAGTTCTACCGCCTCTTCATCAACAGAGCATCTGAAGTACAAGATGCTGTTTTATTGGTTTGTTTTCCTAGTCATTACTCACGATCAAAATATTGTCCAGCTCCAAAGGTCACCAATCTCAGTATAGTCTGTAAGTTGAAGTGACAGAGTTACAAATATCTTTAGAGTCAACCAACAATGGCGATAGTCACAAGGTAAAAAATTTTACAAAAAACACAGTCCAGAAGGACTACCAGTTACAAATTGGTCTTTTTCATCTATGCCCACACCCATGAGGATCACACTATAGAAATGAATTTACTAAACTACCGAGGAGTCACATGTAGTTGTTGTTGAATCTCCTTCCTAAACTGGGTCTGCATTGATGCTACCTGCTGCCGGGTGAGGGCCTTGTCACAGGTCTGGTAGGTCAATCTATAGCAAAGGCTGACCTGTTCAGTCTTTGGATGCTGAAAACGACTAAGGAATTGTATGGATATGACAGTGTCCTGGGACACTGCTCGGGCCAAAGTATGAAACTCTAATTCATCAAATCCTTTCTTATCATCTAACCAAAAACTAATATCATGCACATAGCATGGTGGATATAGGGAATAGCTTTTAAAGGGTTCTATTTTCCCAGGGACAAAATTCTTCAAGAAACGGTTGTCAAAGGTCCACAACATTCTCCAGTCAGAGATACTCCAGACAAGCATGGCTAATAGGTCCAAGTTCATAGACACAAACACAAAACACTGGTCTTCGTGTAAAATGCTTGTAGCAGATGTGATGACAGACCCAATAATCAGATCCTTGGCACAATCTGGGCCAAAATTATGAGACTTTACATTAATCATATAATCTTTCCCATTTGGTTGAAAGACAAATTCCACCGAACTGCTTAGCTTAGAGCCCTCCAGGAATGTCTGGGTTAGAAGGTTATCTAGAATGCCCTTCAGGTGATCCAGTAGTGACTGAAGGCAGCCATCCTTCAGATTTTCACTAAACCCAAAGATAAACAAAGTCTCATGAAATGCTGGCATTGTGAAAGGCGAAATGCGGCACTTCTGAAAGACAGGTCCACTGAGGATGTGCAGAGAACCTGGGAGGAAGTCTGGCGCTTGGATGACAGCCTGAACATGAACTAGGAGAGAAGGTCTAAGGCAGATCTTGGCTTGGCTATAGATACCTTCATGAGCTTCTTCCTTACTGTCTCTTCCAGGGCTCTTGGGAAGGCTAAGTTCTGAAAATGACACTAGACAGTCCTCCATATCTTCTGTTGTCCCACCAGTCAGGGACTCAGAATTTGCATTATCTTCGTGGAAACTAATCCAAAAGGCAGCTGATAGAATGTCACAGTTCCAAGAAGTAACAACACCGGTGCCTCCCTGTGGCAGCAAAGGGAAGGAACACTTCACCCTTTTAAGAGGGAAAGCTTTGTCCAATTCAGCAATGAGTTTCTCATTTATGGTTTTGACAGGATGACATGAAGGTGCTTCTAGGAAACCCCTGTTTAAACACACAGAAAAAATAACTCTTCTAACTTAAAATGATAACTATAATGTAGCTAGAATTAAAAACACAAATAGATGTATAGAAAAAATTATCTTTAAGTTGATCCTGAAAGGAAACAAAGAAATCATCTACCATAAACAGATACATCATGTGTTTCAGATTTCTGACACCATCATCCCCACAATACACCAGAAAATATGACAATTTTTAATTCTAAACAGGCTTCTGCAGGCCAGACTGACAAGTATTCACAGTACCACCATTATTAACAATTTATGTAGCATCCATTCAGTAAATGGTTGCCATCAAGCCAATCAAGATACAACTAGAGATCGAAGTGCTTTCTGGTAAAATAACAGGTTACCTGTTCAACTTTCCTACAAGTGCTTCTGGTTCTGGAAAGGAAAACCACTGGTCACCCAGTTTGATCCTGAAGATTCTGGGTTGCAAACTTTCAAAGGGTAGGCTCCGGGTAAAGATATGGTTCAAAGCACCTTCTACATGAAAGGACTTATCTTGACTCCTGGCAAAACAGACACCAACTATGAAGTTTGTCATTATTAAAGAAGGCAAATATTTCTAGGGACTAAATCAGGAAATTGGCAGGGGAAAAGTTTGCCTAGGAGATTTTTTTTTTCATCATTAAAGGGATGAAAAAAGGAGAAGGCTTAGACCGTTGTTCTTACTTACCTATAGCCAGTGCTCTTGTACCCTGGCACAGCCTCACAGCTGAAGGGATACACATCACTTAAAATGAATCCCCCCAGAGCTGCCATGGCAACCACTTGCCAACTGTTGTGCCATTCTCTCATGGGCTTATCAGCAGGAGTCCCACCTTGTCCTCTACACAATGCCACATGGACCTCTCCTTCCTCTGCAAGAACGTCTGTACAGCTAACGGGGGGAGGGAGACACCAGACATTTATCAGAAACAAGTAGAAATTACCACAGGAGTTAGCTATATATATATATATAGTTTGGCTTTGAAATAATTAAGATCCAATTATACCTATTTGCAAAGATCTATTAGACTTCAAACATGCAGAGAAAGTAACTGCAAGTAAATAAAAATGTAAATTCAGTGTTAAACTCATAACTGATACTTGTGGCTGACCAGGGTGTTACCCAGCTTTGTATTTGCATTGTTCATCTATATGTCATAGAAGGGCCAATGTCTGCAAACTTTCTATACATCATTCACTGATCAGGGTGTTCTTCCCCATATAGAAAGTTGTTCTTTTCACCCCCCTCCTGCCTATTGAAATTCTATACTTCAAATAGTAACTTAAAATACTGTCTGTGTGAAAAGTTTCTTGACAACTATGACCCACAGAGTCCTCCAACAGTATTATAAGTTTTAGTACAACAGTGTAAAGCACTGTTTTAAGTTCACAATAATTTTATGAGATAGTTACCGTTAATATCCTCTGTTTATAGATGAGGAAGCAAGAGCATCTAAGGATTAAGTAAGCTGACAAAATCACACAACTATTAAGTGGTGGGTGGCGATTTGAATCCAGGCAGTTCGGCTCCTAAATCCATGCTCTTAGTCATTAGACTATATTGGGTACCATTATTTCATATTGTCAAAAATAAGTGATCCTCCCTTTACACACTCAAGAGTACACAGTTTGTACTTTCATTTAGTATTTAGGGTAGTATGTCTGCCTTTCCAACTAGATTGTGGGCTCCCTTGGAGCTCTGTATTCTTTCTAAACGTATCATACACATGTACACGTTACTTCCCAAACCAAAATGTTTGAGCACTTGAACTGTAAGGTACATCTTAAACATTTTACTTGTGAATGCTCTCCTTTCCTCACCTCTGGAAAAACTTGGCAAGCAGCTCCCTGTTCTTAGCTACTCCAGCTTTGCGTCCATAGTGTGGAAAGTTAAAATAAATTCGATCAAACTCCCTGTCGTGCAGTTCAAAGGCATCTGCCAGCTGGGTGCAGTCCACACCAAAACGTACCTCTGTACCTGGCAAAAAATATACACAGAAGTATATCTTAAGACCTGGAACCAGAGAAACCTCTCCCTAACCTGAACCATGCAAAACAATCCAGGTCTAGGCACACAGCGTACTCTCTGTAAACTGTCCACGGAGGTGATCAAGAGCAGCCCCCACGTCTCTTTGATCCCCACATGCCCACCCTTTCCGCTTAGGGCGGCTCGGGCAGAGGCACCGGGCTTCGTGGAGGGGCGGGCCTAGCTACCTTGCTCGCGCAGGCGCTGTACATTCTCCTGGGCCACCGGATCCCGGGCCAAGTCGGCCGGGCGCTGGAGGCAGGTGGCGGTTAGACTGGTGCTCGGATCCAGGGTCTCGCTCAGAGCGGCGGCGAAGGAGAAATTCCCCTCCCCAACCAACAGGAGGCGCCGAGGGGCCATGGCCTCCACGTGCTCCCTGCTGGCGTTCTCAGAGGCGCTCGTTTCTTACGTCACTTCCTTCGCAGGTTTCTCGTCACCTCTTCTTCACCGGTCGCTGGTTGATGACGCGCCCACAGCGTCCGGTTGTCTTGACATCCATGGAGGAAGATAGACATGAATGCAAAAGCGAGAAACCGGCCACCCCGTCCCCTCGCTCCTCCACCCGCTCGGGAGTGTCAAAATAAATGTCTTTTAGCCCAAGGCCGGCTCTAAGCGACTTCGTCACACCTGCATGAGGTCACAAGCAGTCACTAGCGCAGAGGGGCAGGCCATGAGGCGAGTTCTGGGTGAAAGAAGCGGGGCGGGGCTGAGGCCAAGGAGAGGTGGGGCTGTGTCTTGCAAGTTGTTGTCACAGAGGATTTTATAACAGCCTTCATCTCGTCGGAAATGGCTGCTGCTGCCCATTGCCTCTGCTGCTCGGGATTTCTCCAGGTGGTTATATCTCCTACCTTTTATTCATTCAAGAAATGTTGAGTGCCTGTAATGTGCCAGGCCACTGTGAGTGCGATTAGATACATGGATGAGCAAGATGTGGCCTGTGATTTCTACTAAGCTTGTAGTCTGGTGGAGAATGCACAGCAAAACAGGCAATTCTGAGACAGTGGGATGCGGTGTTATGAGTGGAGTAATTCAGGATGCTATGAGAGCACACAGCAGAAGCTTACCAAGTTTTGGGGTGAAGTGGAAAGATTCTCTGGATGAAGTGAACCTGAGCTGAAAGCCAAGGAAGGGAAAAAGTACCCCTTACCCGGGTCAAGAGAAGTGAAGAGGCAGAAGGAACAATATACACAAAAGCATGAGGTAGTTGAGTTTGCCTGAAATGTAGTTACAGGGAGAGTGGGGAACAGATGAGCCTGAAGAGTTAAGCTGGGGCCAGGTCGTGTAGAGTGCTGTAAGCTATTTTAACAATCTCAACCTTATTCTGAAAACAGTGGCGAGCCACTGAAAGATTTTAAATAGGAAGCTGGCACAATTAGATTTTTCTTTTCAAAAGTTCTGCTTTCCTATGGAGAAAGGACTGGAGAAGAAAAAGGCTGATGGCAGAGATCAGATAGGAGGCTAGTGCAGTAATGGAGACAAAGACTGTTAGTGATCTGAATTGGAACCTGGCAGTGGGGATGGAGGCCAGTGGGCTGATTCAAAAATCGGCAAAACCTAGTGGTTGGATGGATATAACGGGTTGAAAGAGAAATCAAAATCAAAGGTAAGCCCCAGGTTTCAGGCTTAGACAACTAAGTGGATGGTTATGTCTGTCCTTAGAGCCCCAGGCATAGTGTCACCTTGGTCTGCAGTCTGAGTACTAGGCCTCTTAGACTTTGTGGGCCTAGCTACTCTTTAGTCATCATGCTGTTTGTTGACATCAGTGTGTGCATTTATCTTCACAAAGGCACATGGTGTGAGGGTAGCTACCTTTAACCTACAGTATTGGCTGTGTCCCTACCTGTGGAAAGGTGGGTGAGAGGTGACTCCGAAATCATGACCACCTGGCTATGGTGATCTGGGTGATCTACATTCTTCCTTTGCTTGGAGAAGTGGGAGGGCCAGGTTTGGTAACATCTCTTCCTTTAAAGAACATGGAATGGCAGAGTAAGATTTACTTTCACTCTCTTATAAAATCTTCAGACAACACGAGCTCAGCATCAAATTACTGTTCTTCAGACAAGGTATTATCTTGCTCTCCTAAGCCAAGATACCAGACTCATCTTTTGGCCAAAAATAAAAATGGTTAGGCTTTTGATTCCTTACAAAAAGTTGAAATTCAGACCTGTCATCTGCTATGTGCGAAGCACTGTTGATTGGGAGGGCAGGCAAAAGGAGAGGGTGCGATAATGAGTAAGACTCAGATACTGTTCTCAAGGGATGTACAGTTCAGCATAGGATATTTGACACATACTTGAAGAATTCTAACATATGGTAGAAAGTTATAAATATAGAAAGATGTGAACATAAAATTCAGTATGAGACAAAGGAGAGAGAAGTTAACTTGACAGAAGGCGTCACGGGGGAAGTGGCATTTGACCTGGGCATAGAAGAAAGGAAACTATTATTTATTGATCGTTTATTGTGTTATCTAGTTATCCATCTCTCACTTCTCCCTATTCTCTTTGACTATAGGAATACTCTTAGTCCTTAAACTCCTACATCTCAAAATTACCTGAACATTTAGCTAGTTCTCTATATAGTATTGGGGATACTGAAGGTTTTCCTGTCTTTTGGTGGGGGGCCTTTAATCTACATAGTCATCCACTACTGCTGATTGAGAGGATAAGTCAAAGCATTCAATGAACCTGAAGAGAAAAAAACAGAACCACAACAATTACATTGGGAGGAAAGCCTAGATCTTTAGTAAGATGTGCTTATGTAATGTTTGGCCAAGGATAAGAAAGGGATCCCTTTTCTGCTCTCTGGTTTGTGCAGCAAGCTTTTCTATTCTCACCTATTTCCAGAGACAGTCTCTTGCCCGTTACCTTGCAAACCCACACTACGGCAGCCTCATTAATGCAGATGGCCATGCTGAAGTGTGGACCGATTGGAATGATATGTCCAAGTTTTGCCAGTATGGATGGAGATGCACCACTAATGAGAATGCCTATTCGAACCATACCCTGATGGGCAACTGGAACCAGGAAAGATATGACCTAAGGAATATTGTGCAGCCCAAACCCTTGCCTTCCCAGGTAATCCAACTTTCTCTTCTTTGTTTCCTTCAGTTAGCAAAAGAAACACCAGTAGCTGTTTGAGAGTCAGGAATCTGACAACTTCCAATGCTGAGGTCTCTCAGGCTTCTGTCCAAGTGGTTGGGGGAGGGCGGCAGTCCTCAATGGAACACGTATCTCACTTCACTATGAAATTGAATATTATATTATCATAAGATAGTAAAAGGATGGGTAGTACTCTTTTTCTCTTGCTTCTGTTCAGACTTTATTCATCTCCAGAAATATATAATGCCTTCTATCTCAGGCTAGCTGCTCCCTAGTCCTTGCCTGCCTAGACTTATGTTTTATCTGCATCTTGCCCTTAGATCTCTCCTACGCAAACAAACATACAAAAGATACGAAAGTTAGTAGAATATAGGGTAATGACATATAGACCTCTAGTCGATCTTAAATATGGCACAGCCTGTTAGAATTCATGTCATTGTGTACTTTATTTCCTAATATTGGTTAGAGATTCCTATGTTTTTAATCTATTACTTTTTCTTTCCAGTTTGGACACTACTTTGAAACAACATATGATACAAGCTACAACAACAAAACACCACTTTCAACCCGTAGTAGGTGGACTATTCTTTTTAATTCTTATATTCCCAGGACCTAACTCAGTGCCTGGAATGTAGGAGGAACTCAAATAAAAGTAAACTGAATGAGTGAATAAGTGAAAGAACGAGTGAATGATTTCTCTCTTTTTCAATTTTGACAGTATTCATTGTCTATTTCCTCAGAAATAAGAGTGAGATTGGTTACTAAGAGTCCTTATTGTTGACTGATTCCACTTGTCTTTCCTTCTCTTGTCTCTTCCCTCAGGATTTAAGCGCGAGCCTCACTGGTTCCCAGGACACCAACCTGAGCTGGATCCTCCTCGATACAAATGCACAGAAAAGTCAACTTATATGAGTAGCTATTCAAAGCCTGAAATAGAGCATCACTCCATCTGTCTGTGGAATCCTAATAACTGCCAATTTCAGGGTCCAGGATTCTAACAAAGAATAAGAAGCTTCATTTTTCCAGAGTAGAATGTAGGAGGGAGCACATTCTAAGCACAACTAAGAATTTAGCTGACTGTAGCACAGTTTCACTCTCAATAAATAAACCACAGAAAATATTCCCTATCCCTTTTTTTTTGTTTTAACCAAGATTTAAATGTCAAATTTAAGTTAATTATGTCTGCTTTTAGTTCTACATTAGGGGTATTGTAGAAGGGCATTAAAAAATTATTTCTCTCAAATCTACAACCCCTCTGCTCTTCCCTGCCTGTCATCAGTGGCAGAACTGCAAAATCCCACATGACTTAGGTTACATTTGGTTAGAGGCTTTCTGGATATGAGCTAGTAGTCATGCTCAGATAGTGTAACTTTATTGTAACCTTAATGAACATCCCCTCTTAAGTACTAGAAAAAGAAAATTTTTTTTAATTATTAGAATTTAAAATATACAAAAGTAGACAGGGGCCGGCCAGGTGGTACAGTGGTTAAATGCGCACGTTCCGCTTCAGCAGCCCGGGGTTTGCCGATTCGGATCCCATGTGTGGACATGGCACCACTTAGCTAGCCATGCTGTGGTAGGCGTCTCACATATAAAGTAGAGGAAGATGGGCACAGATGTTAGCTCAGGGCCAGACTTCCTCAGCAAAAAGAGGAGGATTGGCAGCAGATGTTAGCTCAGGGCTAATCTTCCTCAAAAAAAAAAATAATAATTAATTAAATAATAAAAAAGGTAAAGCAGTCGGCACAGTGCCTACCATATAGTAAGCACTCAATAAATGTTGGTTAATATTAAAAAGGAAAATAAATGCTAGTTAGAATTGCCTTAATCTACTTGCATAATTCAGACACAAGGAATGAAGTAGAATTATAGATGAGCTAATTAGAAAGTTACAAAAAAAACACAAAACTTCTGCTGGACTAGAAAAGTCCTATACTAATTACTATGAACAGCCATAGCAAAGGGTGTGATCTGGAAAAGAATAACAGTAAAGAACTAGTCTAACTTGGGTGTGGTAATAAAAAAGTGACCATGCACATTCTGAATGAATTTGTCAAAAACATAAATATGATGATCTAATAGTCAGACTTTGATTTATTGGGGTACTGTTGGCAAGACTGAAGGTGGTAAATAATAGGTTGGTTAGGCAGCCAACAGCATCTGCTCCACAACGACAAAAGTTGTCGGTAAGTGTAGAGAAATCTGACTTCCAGCTAGATCACAGCATTTCAGACTGTTAGGAAGTTGTTTTTTAAGAAAACATTTTGAACCTGTGTAGAGTTGCAATTTGTGTTGTCCTAGTTCCACACCCTGGTAACGTGAAAGATTTTGACAACTATTCCATGTGGAGTATTTTAAAAGCAGGGCTGACCCCAAACTGTAGGCTTTGTAAAGGCAAGAATCTAACTTCACCTCCTGGTCAGTCCTTGTGAGAAATCAGAAATCAGCTGGAAGCTGCTACAGAAAAATAAGAGTTATCTCTAAACATTCATGCCAGACAACCTACACGAGGGCTATTTTTCATTAATTGAGTCAGAAGTTTTGTCTAGACCCACAAAAGTGAAATGGAAGTGTGTTTGTAGAGTCTTTGTTGAAGCTAAATAATAGAATCGTTTATTGATCAGTTATTAATTGTAATTCTTAAAAAAGTTTTTTAGGATGGGTCATTGAATTGGATATTTCCCATTCTTAGTTTTAATAGGTGTTTGCTGGGTAATTTAGAGACTACATCTAAGAGGCTTGTTTAATTACCCAAGTCCTATTTATTGTTCCTGTGAATCAACTGAAGGCAATGTTTATCAGTAGGAAAATAAATAACATTGCGGACACCATCTCCTCCCTGGTGACATGATTAATTTCAGAGATGCACTAAGACCTTTTGTGTCTTGTTATCCAGAGTTTCTTCATATTTGTTGTTAGAACTGAGGCCCAAAATCAAAGAGGGAAGAGAGAGAGGAACCTATATTCCTTGAATTCTCCCAACGGCTTTACCTACTTTTTCTCCTTAATTTACTCCTTACAACAACCGTACAAATCAGTACCCCATGTTATAAATGGAAGCCCTGAAGAGCAGAAAGGTTAAGTGACTTGCTAAATTTTTACCATTAGTAAGTGGTGGAGACAGTCATTCTGAGTCTAATATCCCTGGAGCCCCCTAAATCATAATGGGATGATTAAATGGATCTGCTGTATTTGTACATTTATTTTAGAACATGGAATATTCAAACACAAGACAGTTATCTGTTGCTGAATAATATTTTATTGGCTTAATAGTTTGGGCCTGCCCTTAGCATTAATAAGCTTCAGCACTAGTCACGAGATTTTCATTCACTGGTGGGGAAACTTTCTTGTTTTAAAAAATGCAGTTAGAGAAAGGACATCTACTTCTTGGGGGCAGTGACAGCAGGCTTCTCTTCGCGGGTGATGGGAATGGTACGCTCAGGGCCAGAGGCCTGTTTCCTTGGTCCATTCACAGTGAGGACCCCATCAGATGACAGGGAGGAAGTAATGGCAAGAGGGTCCACATCAGCTGGGATTCGGTATTTCCTGTGGAACTCCCGGGAGATGAAACCATGTTCATCCTAATCCAAGAGAATGAGGAAAGAGGTAGAAAGATAAGAACAGGAAATAGCACTACTTGCCTAGAACCAAGACATCCTCTTTTCCCTTAGGTGTCACCAAATGTCATGGCAACATGAGAGAAAGCTATATAGCTGTTCTGTTTGGGGCTAAGATGAAGTTGCCTAGGTAGTCACTCCTACCAATGAGAATTTTGAAAGTCTGAAACAGCCAAAACTTCCTGAGGCATGGAGATATTTAAGGGTATTTCCCAAAGGTTTAGATCAATGTTTGTTGGGCCTACAGGATTTGGAATATCATCTGGCATTGAAAATCTGAGTCCCTGAGGAAACCCAGAAAATATCCTGACTCTTCAGGAATGTCCCAGAATGTTCCAGACCAATAGGACTGCTGCTAAAAAATAAAAAAAAAAAAAAAGGACTCCATCTAGAGAGACTATGACCCAAACTTAAATCATATGAGCAAAACGTGAACAGCCTGAGGACCCCAAACTGTACTGTTTGATGCACAGAGTTATCACTGATTGGTAAGAAGCAAACTCATTAAAAAACCCTTCCAGAAAGCAATGAGAAGGTTTTCCATTCTTCAGAATTCTGCTAAAGAGTAGTTGACCCCTACCCTTATGCCTGCTCAATCTCAAGCATTTATCCAGACAGGCTCTCAATTAACTGATTTCCACATGAGCTCCAGAGTATTAGAAGCTGAGTACAGTTTGAAAATTTAGGCAAACCAAGTAGTTCAGCCTTAAGATGAGCTAAAGAGAAGAGGATTCCTGAACATCTAAAAGAAAAGTCCCAAGTTCAAGGGCCTTCAGGGTGCAAATCAGTGGTCCTCAACCTAGACTGTACGTTAGAATTACCTAGAGAGATTTTTTTTTCCCTTTTTCTCCCCAAAGCCCCCCAGTACCTAGTTGAATATTTCTTTTAGTTGTGGGTCCTTCTAGTTGTGGCATGTGGGATGCCGCCTCAGCATGGCTTGATGAGCAGCGCCACGTCCGCGCCCAGGATCTGAACCCATGAAACCCTGGGCCGCTGCAGCAGAGCGTGCGAACCCAACTACTCAGCCACGGGGCCGGTCCCTAGAGAGATTTTTAAAACGCTGATGCCTGAGTGCCACTCCAAAAAATTCTCATTTAATTGGTCTGGAATATGCCTGAGCATTGGGATTTTTTTTTTTTTTAATTCCCCTCCTGATTCTAATGCAGCCAAGTTGAGAACTACTGGCTTAAATGGGAAGTGAACACCCCATCTATCCCATCTAAGGCAATCAAATCAAAATAAACAAACAACAAAGATCTCTTCTCTGGCCAAAACAACAACAATAGTTCTATCTCTATTCCAGACCCTTTTGGCTTAGTACTGGCATGCTACCAGCCTCAGAGGCTGATGGCAGTGTCTGGCATGCAGTATGCACTGAATGAATGAGCAGAAGAGAAAACAAGATACACACCTGGCGCTCTTCATGTTTGCCGTGCACCTCAATCACATCTCCCAGCACCTTGACCTTGAGTTCCTCTGGGGAGAAGTGCTTCACATCCAGGTTGACAGAGAATCTGTCCTTCTCCAGACGCATCTAGAAATAGCAAAGCAGAGAAGAGGGGGTAGGAGAAAAGATGGGAGAAATGTGGATTACACTATTGCAGTCTCGTCGGTCTGCAAACTTGCTTTCTGTCCAGGAAGTTTATCCTCCTCTTTTTGGCTAAAAATCCCTTTTTTAATAAACATGGCTCTCTGGTTCAAGGCAGCCACCACAGTGGTACCCAAGGCCCAAACTTTATTTACAGGGACAGGGAAGATGACAGGCCACCCAGGGGACCAATCACAAGGATGAGTCTGGGCATGGCTTCGGCTGCCTCTCTAATCCCAATGCCTGGCCTTGTCATTTGTCTGTAAGACAAAGCCCCCTTCTTCTTGCTCAGGTCTCTGCCAAGTTTCCCACCCACTCAGTCTGGAATGTTCTGCTGGCCCTGATTTGTCCTTCCAAAGCCCTTGCCTATTTAGCTCCTGTTTACTCACACTGGAATATTTTTAAACCAGAGTGTTATCTGTGACAGCTTCTGTCAACCTTATCTGCTCACGCCATTCTCCCACCCTCTTAGGACAAGTGGGGGTCCCAAGACTAGACCTACATTCTTTCCTCATTAGTCTTGGACCCAGGCCAGTGCCCTGTTAGCCCTGAGAAACCCGGAAAATCACAGAAGAGGGAATAGAAAGGAAGAAAATAGTTGGTTGCTGTCTCCAGCTCCAGGCAGAGGGATGAAAAGCTCAGGATGAGGTAAGACTCTCTGGCTCTGAAACTTCAGCTGATAAAATTTGTCAGGTGTATGAGGTATTAGAAGAGTTGAGAAAAGGAGTCTGAAGACAGCTCTCTCCCTGGGATCATTATGAACCAAACCAGAAAGAAGCATCCCACTTAGACGTTAGGAAATGGAGGATGATCTTCATAGTGCATGGAAAAAATGTAAGAAATAGGATATAGAGGAACATCAAATACAAACAGGTGACTGGAGGAGGGAGGCACTAGTAACCTTATCTTTCTTCACTGCTGGATGCACAAGTACCTAAGACACTTAGACATTGCCAGATTTAGGCAGGGAGGAAAAGAAGAGCAGATGGAGTTGTTTCCAGGAGGTTCCAGGAAGAACTCCCCTGTCCTGGCAGAGGGGAGACTTACCTCTGAGAGCCCAGTGTCAATCCAGCTGGGTGCCCGCAGGAATGAGGGCGGCCGAAGGTAGAAGGGACTCAGGGAAGTAGAGGTTGGGAAGAGATCAGACTCCAACAGGTGTTCTCCGAAGAACTGGTCAAAGAGGCGGCTGGGGGAGTGGAAAGGAAAGAAGGGGCGGCGGATCCACGGGTGGTGGATGGCGATGTCCATGGTGGCCTGGTGAATGTGGGGGGTCAGCTGGCTGGTCAGCTCCTTCAGCTGCAGCTACAGCCAGCCCCTTATATATGCAGTCTTGTGAAGCTTCTGGAATGGTGATGTCAGGGGTTTTATTATCCCAGCTCACCGCCCGTTCATGGGGACTTGTGATCGGGGATTTGGCAGTGTGACACATACCCAGGACTCACTGAGCTAAGAAAAGAGAAACACAAACACATCTGAGCTGGCGAGTGACTTGTCCTGGTCTTGTTTCACTAACTTTCCGTCCACACCCAATGGCCCCTCCTCCCCCCTTCTCTGGAGTTGGGACAGAGTCAGGAATCCTAAGCAGGCAGCAGTGTGCCCCTCCTCCTCTTCTCCAGCCTAGCATGCCAGAGGAATCGAGCCAGCAACTATCTTGGGCCTGGGCAGGAACTGGAATCTTCCTAGGCAGGGCCCCAGGGACATTAACTCTTTGTTGGTTCCTGGAGGAGAGCAGTGATTGTCAACATGTCAGTGCCAGGCGTCTGTGTGGTGCCCTGGGTTGACCTGGGTTCAGGAGAGGACCCTGACATTAACTTGGGCAGAAAGACCCCTCATCCTACCAGCAAAAAGGATAGAAGGGTTTCTTATATCTTTCACCTTACATGGCTAAAGAACATTAAATCCAGGAGAGCTTTATGAAATAGGATGCAGGGTGCCTGCAACTGAAGAGGAGAAAAAGGTGGTGTGGAAAATGTGCAAACTGTTTGTGAGGGGTTCAGGTACTCTTCTCTGGGGCCTCTGGCATCAGCCTCCCGGCTGCAGCTCGCTCCCCAGCCAGGACCCCCAGCTGTCCTCTCAGGCCCCCTGCGACAGCTGAAGGGGGGGAGGGGACGGGGGTCCAGGCGGCGCTGGTCACACTCGTCGCTGGCACTCAGGGCCCCGGCTCCCGCCCCTCCTCCTGAGGCTCGGCACTATTTTGGGTGGTGTAGACCCCGCCCCCACCTCCAAGTGAGCCCTGTCTCTCCAGGCAGCTGGAGGGGTCCCGCTGCGTCGCTGGGGCTGCACCTCGGTCTAGGACCGCCGACGAGTCTGCAGCCATGTCGGGCCGCTCAGTGCCACATGCCCACCCGGCCACCGCCGAGTACGAATTTGCCAACCCGAGCCGCCTGGGTGAGCAGCGCTTCGGAGAAGGTATGGCACAGACACCACTCTCTTGCCTCCCACCCCCACCTCCTGAAATTCTGGGCTGACCTCCCAATGGTACTGGCCTCCACCCCACTCCGGGCTTAACTGAACTCCTGGGGCAAGCCATCTCCCGCACCAGACTCCCCCTGCCCCCCTCCAGGCAGGGCTGTCTCCCTTTCCTAGTGACCTCAGTGCAGACTTGGAGCCCGCAAAGCTCTGATACCTGCCTCCTGCCACCCCCAGTGTGCTTTGTTCCTCTTGTCCACCCAGTGGTGGTTTGGTTTGCCCTTCTCTACCCCCATCTCAGTTCCGTTCTCAATCGCCTCTCCCCAGCTGCCTCCTAGCCCCTATGTTCCTCTCCTTCCCTTCCCTGCTTCTCCTGATCCCCCTCCTGCTGTCCCCAATCCTCATCTCCTGATCTCCTCTCATTTCACCCCTGTTCCCACCTCATGCTCCCTCATCCTGCCTCTTGTCTTCTCTCTCTCTGCCCCTCAGGCCTCCTGCCAGAAGAAATCCTGACCCCCACCCTCTACCATGGCTACTATGTCCGACCTCGGGCTGCCCAAGCTGGGGAGGGCAGCAGGGCAGGGGCTTCTGAGCTCAGGCTCAGTGAGGGCAAGTTCCAGGCATTTCTGGATGTGAGCCACTTTACCCCAGATGAGGTGACTGTGAGGACTGTGGACAACCTGCTGGAGGTGTCTGCCCGGCACCCCCAGCGCCTGGACCGCCACGGCTTCGTGTCCCGAGAGTTCTGCCGCACCTATGTCCTGCCTGCTGATGTCGACCCCTGGCGGGTCCGCGCTGCTCTCTCGCATGATGGCATCCTTAACCTGGAGGCACCTCGGGGTGGCCGACATTTGGACACAGAGGTCAATGAGGTCTACATCTCCCTGCTCCCTGCGCCTCCTGATCCAGAGGAAGAGGAAGAGGGAGCCACAGTTGAGCCCTGAGTGCCACAGACCTAGCACCCAGCGAACCCCTTTCTACCTCCTGCGGTGATACGAGCAGCTGCCCACCACCCCAGAGGTAGCAGCATCCTTGGGGGAAGGGAAGAGTGCATGGTCCACAATGTGTGGTTTGGTCCCTTGGGACGTGTCATAGCCTTTGGTTTAGTTCTGGGTGGAGCTGAATAAACCCAAATCTCAGGGCCTTGTTTGTGCTGCTCCCTATTCTGCGGCCTGGAGGATGGGATGGGCAGGGAGGGAGGAGGTCAATAGCCAGCTAGACAAAAAGCTTCTCAGTTAGATGTGCCCAACGTCACAGCGCCCTGAGCTCACACTTGCATGCTGAGGTCACACCCGGAAGCTGACACTGGCTCCACATCAAATTCCTAGCCATTTCTCACAATGCAACAAAAGAGAGAGTGATCCTGGGAGGGAAAAGGGATATGCCATCCAAACAGCCCAGAGGGCACTGTCTGAGCTGGTGATTAGAGACACAAAAACAAGGGTCTCCAGACTGTCTGGCCTGTTTTGGGTAGGGGTTGGGAAAATAGGTTTTGGCTGGAGAGAGTTGCCTAAAGCCCTGTTTTCCCATACTCAGGTCTGTCTGCTGAAAATGTTCTCTGATTCTGAGGGACCAAGTATGCATACACAGGGGCACAAACACAGAAACCTCTGCCATTGTCACCAAACCCCAAAGTCTCCCCACCCTCTGCACATGGGAGGCCCATAAAAGAAAGTATTTGTCTCTAATCTTGGAACATCCCAAAGAGAGGAGTCACTGCATCACCTCACCCAATCAGAGACTAAATGCAGGGATCTAGGGCTATTGGTGTGGTGGCAATGGCCAGGGAAACTTCCCTTGGAAGTAGTCTTAATACTAGTGGTATGGTGTGTTCAGGAAAGTCTGGGGGTTTGACCTCTCAGTTACTCTCTGTAATCAAGAGAGCATGTGTGTGTATGATTTGCGGAGTGTCCAGAAGATCTCCCTGCTCCAAAATATATCTTTTATCAGGCTGTGGTGGGCACATGAAATTCTTCCACTAAAGTGGTTAATTCTTAATTTTGTTGGGTTACAGACTCATTTGAAAATCTGACAGAAGCTATAGATTCTCTTACCAAAAAAGGGCACATGCTCCCAAATTTAGCATACAATTTGAATAGGTTCAACAGCTCTTGAGATCCATGCATATGCCCCTCTTAGGGATCTGCAGACCCCTAGGATAAGAAGCCTCACTTGAAGAATTCAATTTTTGGTTGAAGGATTGCCATCAATTAAAAATGAAGGCATGCCTCAGAGAAGTAACTACTGATATATTCATTTGTTCATTCATTCAATAAATATTTATCAAACCCCAAGTGATACACTATGGAGGATACACATTGTAAATATAAATTATAAAAACTATGGTCTTCTATTGTCTACTCTCAGGAATCTTAATACCTAGTTGAGAAGAAAAAGAATAAAGAAAGGATCCTACTCAGACTTCAACCAGAACAGCTTCACATTGATCTGTCTTGTAACTGGGATTTACACATAAGCTTTAAAAGGTTCCTTAGCTAGAAAAAAATTTGAGACCTCTGATTTAGTCCAAATCCCTATCCCAATTAAATTCTCTTAAGATTATTAATCAACTTCTTTTGGGACATTTTGAGCGACAGAGAACTTAGAACTTCATAAGGTAGCCCAATTGATTTTCTTTTTGGACATATCTGTTACAAATTCTTCCTTCTATTGAACCAAAATCTGCATTTCAGTAACTTCTGCCCATTGGTTCTGGTTATGTTCAGAAAGTAAATACAATCCTTCTTTCACTTGAGAGTCCTTCAGATATTTAAAGATAACCATTGTGTCCTCCTAAGGCTTCCCTTTCCCAACTAAACATGCCCAGTCCTTTTAACCATATCATATAGGACTTTCTATGCCACTTATTACCCAGACAACTTTCTCTTGAACACACTGGCTTTTGACAACATAACTTGAAACTCAACACGTCAACCTAAAATTATTATTCGGGTCATGGACTGACTGGTACAGACTTCAATAGAATAATCAATACTCACGTTTATCACTCTAGACTTCTATTGATATTACTTTAGGTGTATTGGGTTTTCTGGCTACTAGAACACTGTTGGTTCCTTTGGAGTTTCTGGTCATATAAAATCTCTTAAATGTTTTCCTCTAAATTAGAGAAAGTGGCTGGAAAGGGACCAGATTGTGGAGGGCTTTGAGTGCCAGGCTAAGAAGTTTGGGTAACAGCATGAAAAGAATATAGTTAATGGTAGAGGGTGGAATGGATTGCTGGGGAGAGGCATGGCTATGAAATAAGATGCTAGTGCAATGATTCAGCACAAGATAATAATACAGTAAGATGCTTTACCACATTAGCTGATGACAATTAGCTGAGAATAAGAAGTAATAATAACAATAGCTAGGGCTTATTGTAAGCTTCCCGTGTGCCAGACCCTGGACTAGAACTTTATACACATTATCTCATTTAGTCTTAACCACAAACCTTTAAGGCTGTCCTTCTTAATATTGCCATTTTTCATAAGGAAAGAAGATGAGGAGGACTCAAGAGTCCATGATACTCTCTGTGGAGTGCAGGGCTGAGTGCTAGGTCCTGACTATCCATAAGAGGCACACAAATAACTGGGCATCTGTGCAAGACACTACAGATGGGGTGGGAGAACTGAAGACAAACCTTACAGGTTTCATAAATTCTCCTGCAGCCCATATTTTCTACAGAGGAATTTACTCAACTGCATCCTAGCTGCTGTTGAGTGTGGAATGAGTCTTACTTTGGGTCATTGGAAGGAGAAGCTGAGTTGTCTAAGTGGAGATTCTGTAGTTCAGTACTGGGGATGGGGAAGTGAGTTTTTAAGAACTGCTGAGGGGCCGGCCCCATGGCCAAGTGGTTAAGTTTGTGTGCTCTGCTTAGGTGGCCCAGGGTTTCGCCTGTTTGCATCCTGGGTGCGCACATGGCACTGCTCATCAGGCCATGCTGAGGCAGTAACCCACAAGCTGCAACTAAAAGGACCCACAATTAAAAATATACAACTATGTACCAGGGGGCTTTGGGGAGAAAAAGAAAAAATAAAATCTTTGGAAAAAAAAAAAAGAAGAAGTGCTGAGGCCATTCCAATCATAGAATCATATGATTTTTGACCAGAACAGAGATTAGGTAATGAGTTCGGTCCTCCATTTTACAATCCTAGAAAAAAGTAATTTGCTCACATTAATTCCAATAGCAAAGGAGAATGTAAAAGGAATCCATATCCCTAAATTTAAGTTTCCAAGTGACTCCAGTATTCAAACCCAGATTCTGACAGGGATAATGAGAAACTGCTACTGATTACCTTGAAAGTGAAACTCAATTAAACCTGAGTAGTTCTGGGGAAACCTAAGGTAAGACTCTTTACTCCATTATAGAGACTGTATTTCAGTGACAGTGTGAGTAGTAAAGAAACATTTCCTAAGGAAACCCAGAGCCCTTTTCTATCTCAGGTTTCTTTTCACTGAAGCTTGAAGCTCAAAGTTCACGGCTTCATCAAAACAGTTCCAAATCCCAAAGGTGAGATAGGTCTCACCTGGAGCCTGGCTGTGTGACTCTGTCCTTTGGCTGGGAGGAGTCACCTGGGAATCCTTCCAGCAGGTGGCTTCCGAAGTCCAACCTGCTAGGCTGAAATCTGACACTGACAGAGAGTCCCTGGGAGCTGCTGCTGAAAGCTAAACCGCGAACCAGGAAATGCACAAGCCTCTTTACGTACAAAAACAGCTGGGCTCCCTCGGAGACAGAGCACCATGGGAAACCGGCTCTGCTGTGGGGGAAGCTGGTGAGTAGGGGGAAAGGGTGGAGGGTAACCTCTGTAGGTGGACGTGGAGGCCCCGAACATAAGACAGAGCCTGCAGATAGTTCTCTGCCAACCTCCCACTGCCACCTTCCTCTGCCTGGCACCTCCGGGTGCCAACACCAGAGCAGCACCTCCTTCTGTGCTCTGACCTTTCAGAAGACCTCAGAAAACACAGCCAAGCCAGCTGTAGAATGGCCAGAGCAGGGCTGGAATGGTGAATTGGCACTGTTTCTCTTTGTCCTCCTCTTCCTCTCCTTTTTCGTCTCTGCCTTCCTTTCTCCAGATAATGATAATAATTGTACATTTGAGAGCTTACTATGTGTCAGGCACTTTATAAACAATTTCATTTAATTGTCCCAACAATTCTTTGAGGGAGGAGGCCTCACTCCCATTTTACTGCCAAGAAGCTGAGGCTCAGAGAAGTTAACTAACTTGTCCGAGTTAACATGGCTAGTAAGCAAATAAACCCAGATTCGAAACCAGGCCTGTCTGACTTCCAATCCCATATTTTAAATCACTACATAATACTGCCTCCCAAATCAAGCAAATCGACTTTGGAGAAATGTTTATTTAAAAGGGCAGAAGAGGGGAGGAGGCTCTCCATGGAACATGTGACTATGACTTTCATGCTTATTTGCTCTTTGACCTTAGGCAAATCCTGTAACTTCTCTTTTTCCTCATATATAAGATGTAGATAACATGACCTATGTTGTTTAGATCACAAGTTTGAAGAGCAGAGAATATGTGAAAGCCTCACAATAAATTATTTGTAGTGTCTTTATTATTCTTTCCCAGAGTTGTCATCACTATAAAATCCTGGACCTGGTTATATCCTGTCCATTGTGATACCATTCCCCACCTGGGTCAGACTTGAAGATGTCTTGTTTATGAATAAAGCATTATTGTATTTAGAGAGATAGGTGAGGTACATTGAAAAGCACATACGATTTGGAGTCAGTACATTGGATTCAAGTAGTGTTCCTACTTCTCATTCATTTATCCATTAACTTATTAAACAAATATTTTATTGAACATCTATATGTACCTGGCATAGTGATAGATGCAGAAGACATAGTAATAACAGGAAATTTGGTCCCTGCCTTCTTGAGTAAGGTACCAAAGTTCTAGGGCCTTAGTTGACCCATCTGTAAAATGGGAACAATAATATGCCTTCCCTGGAATGTTGTTAGGATTGAACAAACAAATAAGGCACTTTTTAAACTCTGAGATGTCCTGCAACCGTAGGACATCTAGAAACATATAAAAGCTTCTAGGGAAGGAGGTGAAACAGCTTCTTTCACTCCCTTTCTTCCCAAGTTTTCGTATTCCTCATTTTTGGTTACTTCTTCCTCTGATGCTGGTAGTCCCAGTAGTCAGCTTATGCTGATGCTCATTAAATGCCACGCACCTAGCTGAGTATTTTACATTTATTATCTTATTTAATTTTTACAATAATCCCATGAGGTTTAGGTTCTATTATTATCCTCATTTTATTAATAAGAAAATAGAAGCCTAATGAAGTTAAAAACTTGCTGAAGTTCACACAGGTGGTCTGATACCATCAGTCTGACTCTAGAGCCTGGCTAGAAACGCTACAGCAGATATCCTAACCAAAATATATTTTTTCTCTTACAATATTAGTAGGAATGGATAAATATCATTCTCCTCCATTTCTTATTATCTCAATAAACTTCCAGAGACTTAAAGATACTATGACAATTGAAGTGAGTTTTATTTTAAAATATTATTTGGGGGTTTTTTTCTGATTACAAAAATAATACACATTTACTGTAGAAAATTCAGAAAATACCAAACAGTAGGAAATAAGAAGCAACCCTAAATATAAGCACTCAGAATGACAGGAGCATTTTAGTATATTTGCATATAATCCTTTTTAAATGCCTATGTGTATAGTTTTCTTCCCCAAACATATCTTATTATCTTTTTATTAACTTAATAAAGAGTAAAATTTTCCATGCTATTAGATGTTCTTCCAACATCTTTCTTAAATGGATGTATAATGTTCCACTGATTGGCAGTGCCATTTATTTAGTCAATTCCCCATGTTGAACATTTAAGATATTTCTTATTTTTTGCAATTATAAATAATGCTACAATGAGCATCCTGTCTGATTATTTCTTGGGATATGGATCCATATTCTTAGGATATGGAATTGCTACATCAGAGGGTACACACATTTATGGTTAAGGCTTCTTATACTTATTGCCAGTTGCATTCTAGAAAGATTGCACCAATTTTTATTTTTGCTACCAATAGAAGACAGTGCCCATTTAGTTTCCTTAACTCTGAGCTAAAAATAAAATCCTATCACCTATGAGTCTAACTGAATATTCTGTTTGGGTTGTGTCCAGGCATTGTGCAATATCCAATTTGGGAAAAGGCTCTATTCATTAAAATTGGGTCCCCCAAATCTATGTTATTTTAGAATTAATATTCTCTTTATCCATTTAAGTAGAAGTAGGAAGACAGTAGTGACAAGGGGCAAGGAGTTAGAGGCTAGGATAAGGCTATGACTAGGCAGTGGTAAGAGAAAGGAGCTGAAGTGGCAGATGAGGAAGTAGAAAAACCCAGAAGTGGCTTCAAAGCTTTTCTTCTGAACTGTTGGTAGAGTTCAGATGGAGATTCTAACTGCTTGCAAGTTAGTGTCGACACAAATTCCATAAGCAATCTATAAATAAAAATTTGGGTGAGTTTATTATGAGCCAGATCTGAGGACTAGCCCCGGGGCCTTCCTTCCCCAAGGAAGGAAGGGCACCAAAGAAGTGGGGTGTACAGAGTGGTTATATACCGTCTTGGAAGAAAGAGCATACATCACATATGATAGGAATGTCCCTTTTCAACAGTCATGAGATTGCCTAGCCCTAGCAGTGAGATTGCCTAGCCCTAGCCGTGAGATTGCCTAGCCCTAGCCGGCACAGCACAGCTATTCACACAGTAGGTAGTAGGTCTGCTGTCTCGAGCTGGGTGGTCACAGGGTGGGCACAGCAATCAATTCCTAGCCTAGGGAGAGATGCTTATCCTTAAGGAAATGCCCATGTAGGGGAAGTTGCATCTTTATCTTAAGGGCATTTGTTTTTGTCTTTGGGATATAGCAAATGCTTAAAGCAGATATACAATGCATGCTCAATGGCCACGTCAGGTCCTTTTGGAAAAACAAGGTCAGGCCGAATTAGTTTTACACCAAATGGCTTCCTCATATACTCCAATATATCCTATTGCTTGTCATTTGTGTATCATCAGCAAGCTGCATTAAAACCAAAAATCAAACCAAAACACAAACCTCTGCCAGATTTTTTCACACTAGTAAAATGAACATGATTTAGAAGTTTCCCTCTCTCTGTTTCTTTTTAATTAGCAAAAGAAGGAAACTTCCTTGGGGAGACAGAAGTCAGACAAATAGGGTTGGCTCTCGTGAGAATCTGAAATGTACCAGCAAGAAAAAGCATCCGGAGTAAGCTCCAAACTATTCAGCCTATTTCCTCAGACAAGTGTTGTTTCTCTGGCCATCAAACAGTTGACAATCACATAGACACACTGGCTCCATCAGGGACCCCAGGGGCTCAGAAATGAATATAACAGGTCTGTCCCGCAGCACAGGCGGCGTAGCTGAGTCACTCACTAAATTCAGAGCTCCTTGTGCTGTGGATGTTAAAGGTCAAACATCTCTCACTTTCTGTTAATTAAAACCAAGGACAGGGAAGCACGGAGGGAGGTCATCTGTTAGAAAGGGCTTTGAGGGGTCCTCACTTGTTAGTCCTAGTTGTGGCAGCTTCTGTGACTCCCAGAATGAGAACCCTGGGTTGGCAGAGATCCTGAACAAAAAGCACTGAAGAAGAAGTAAGAGGGTCTCCAAATCCAGGAATATCCCATCATTTGGCAGGTTTCCCTTACCCTCTGCTGGGATTAGCCTGTTAGACAATCCCAGAATAGCCCTCAACCAAGCTCATGCCTGGCATGTAGCGCCTGCTTGCCTGAGGCTGTATTTTGGGTTTGGTTATGTCAGTTGTACCACTCCACCTTCCAGAACTATCCCTTTGTAAGAGGTGTGGTACCCTTGGTAAATGCTTTGGGACTGACTTAGGGTGAATCTTTGTTAGAGGGAGGTGAGGGAAGGTCAATCCCAGAATGTTCAGGAGACCACGGAGCAAATGATGGAGGGAAGATAGCAGCCAGGGCTCTTACACATGATGATCTGTTTTTTCTTTCACAGGAGCTGCCCATCAGCTTTCCAGAGGCAAAAAAACCCAGGTAACTGGTGGGGGGTGGGAGGGGAGTTGGGGAGGCAAATTAGAGAAAAGATACAGAACCAGTGTCTTTGGAAAGGGCATAAGGGTGGAAAACAGGAGTAGCCTTGGAAGGGATAAAGAGAGAGAGTTCACCAAAGGGGACCTTTAGGTTACTGGGTTCAAGACCAGCTCTGAAACTCTGGGTCTCATTCTTCCCATTACCTCAGAGTGGCAAGGTTGGTTGCTCATTCTTTCATTCATCTAGCAAAAATTTACTAAGTACTTACATTGTATGTGAGGTACTCTGTACCATCCCAAGGAGGCAGAGGCACAAGAGGAAGGACATGCTGTCTCGGCCCTATAAGAGCTGAAAATCAAGTTTGAGAGATAGATACATGTAAACAAGTCATTGTAATGCCATCTACCAGTGCTAAAATAGATGCATACTCATGCCGTGGGAGAATGGGAGATAACACTAATGTCGAAGGAATAAAGCAAGTTCACAAGGTGGAAGAGGAGCAGAGAGGAGAGGATATTTTAGGCATGAGAATTACCTCATGCAGAAAAAAGAAAGAAAGAAAAGAGAGAGAAGAGACTGACTTGATTGAAAGTGACCAGTTATTTGGTGTGGTTGAGCACTTACCACATTGCACTGTGACAGTCTGTATACTTGTCTCCCCTAGTAGACTGTAAGCTCCCTGAGGCAAGAGGAAACAGCCAGCTCATTCTTCTATCCCCAGAACGTGGCACAGAGCTTGACATATAATGGGCTCTCAAGATGTATTCATTGAGCTATGTTAGGGGCTGGTGAAAAAGGAGGATGGAAAATATTATGGGCAAATTGTGAAAGGGCCAGATCGCATCGCCTGCTAAGGAGTTTGGATGTGGGAATGGTAGAAGTGAAAGAGGCAGGGAGATTACTTAGAAGCCTAATAGAGATGTGAAGTGGGCAGAATGGATTTGTCAGATTTCTTCCTCTCAGGGAGCCAAGCAAGACAAACACTGAAGCAGCAGCAGCAGCAGCAGCAGCAGCAGCAGAATGGTGCAAAGGTAATGACAGCCCTCCATCCCTTCCAGGGGGCTGCTCAGACATGGGATCCCAGAACTCAGCTTTTTCATCCTGGGACAGACACATCTCAGTTATCTGTATAACTTGCTGGTTCTCCCCATCCTCCTCTGTCCCCCAAGGGAGCAAAGCCAAGGGCGGTCAGTGTAGCTGACCCTGCGTTGGAGGCGAGGGGCAAAACCGAGTCAACAATCTCCCTTAATGCTGTCCATTCCTCTCAGGGCCATGACACAACAGGACTTACGTCCAAGCGGGTGTTAGGGCAGCCTGCGTCTCAGGAGAGGAGTCAAAGCCTCAGGTCGGAGGACAGCAGCTTACATTACGCAGACATTCAAGTGTGCAGCCGTACCCAGCCACGCTCTACCCGGGAGGTGAAGCATCTGCAGTTAGAAAACGCTACAGAGTATGCGACTCTTCGCTTCCCCCAGGCCACACCCCGCTATGACAGCAAGAACGGGACCCTAGTGTGAGCCTTGAGGAGGGGGGATCGTTTTCGTCATGTCACCACTACTCCTGTGGGGAGAATCTACTGCTTTGGGAAGTTGGCTGGCAGCCCACAGGATGGCGGCCATGTTTTAAGCTTAAAGAACTCCAGAGCCCCTGAAATTGTGTGTCCCCAGTATCGCTCTCTCCCCTAGGCCTATCTCTTATTTGCCACCGTTAGCTTGGAGTTGTATTTGGGTTAGCTAGGGGTGGAAGGAGTTCCACAAAATGAGGGGGCTAGGTTGAGTGTCCAGGAAAGTAGGTTTTTGACCCCTACTTTTGCTCCGGCTCTCAAAAAATAGTTCAGAAAGAACAGGTTACCTCTTAAGCACTTGAGCTGATTTTGTTCGACTTAATTTAATCCCTTTTACACAACCTAAAACTCCAAAGATGCTCTGGAAAAGCATTCTGTGCTCTTGTACACAGCCTCCAGGGCTGGCGTGGGCAATTTCCTCAGTGGCTGGGTCAGGGGTCCCAGACCTAAATGAAGGAGGGCAGGGGCTGAGGCATGGAGGAAGCGTTCTTCGATCCATCGGTTACAAGGCCTTCAAGTCACCGATACTGACAGCACAGCGTGGGCCGGAAGCTCTCCTTGGCTGGAATGTTGGCTCTCGCAAATGCGGAGCTGCTAGGATCAATAAATAGAGGAAGGAACATGCCTGGTGCGTTTTCTGGGGCGGGGGTCTGCGGGCTCTACGTAAGCACAGCAGATCTTGTTCACCCTAAGGGCGGTCCCGAAGTCCAGCCACTTCGAGCCCTACTCTGCAGGCCTTGGCTGGAGCGGAGGGGCTGTGGTTTGGACAGACAGGAGGCTCCCTCTTATCTGCGGAAAGCAGTTGTCTCTGGCGGGGTCGGGCCAGCAGGAGGCGCGTCTAGACGGGCAGGGGGCGGTGACCAAAGCCGGTAGGAGGCGGGTCTGGACAGACAGGGGACGGGATGGGGCCGGCAGGAGGCGGGGTGGGGACCCGGCCAGCAGGAGGCGGGGCAGGCTCGGGCCAGCGAGAGGCGGGGTCACGACAGGCAGGGGGCGGGTCAAGGCTGCCAGGGGTTGTGGTCTGGGCCATTAGGAGGAGGACAGGCAGGGGGCCGGGTCTAGGCCGGTAGGAGGTGGGATCCTGGCTGTCAGGAGACAGAGTTCGAGCCGGCAGGGGGCGGGGCGCGGGTCCACTGGAGACAGGCAGGGCCTGGGCCGGCCCCCGCGTCACCATGGCAGCGGGAACGCAGCGGCGACGCTCTAGCTGGAGGAGGCGGTGCTCTGAAGGACTGAAGACGGAGCTGCTGAACCAGACGAACCGATGATTTAAGAGGTAGGTGCTGAAAGGTGGCGCGTATCTGGGAAGTATTATTACCACAGTCGAGCGTCCAGCTCAGAACTGGGGACACACAGAGGCACGAGGCCGGGGTGGGAAGAAGGTGGCGGAAATTTCAGGTTCCAAACCGACTCCAAGCCTTACAGGTTCTTAGTGTGCCTTTCCTGATTCAGACTTTTAGAGCTTGGAGACAAGTGGAAATGCACTTCCCTTTCTCAATCTCTACACCATCCTCCCCAAATACTGCTGCCCCACGGTTTGTCCCTGAGAGGGATGATTCCTTAAGACCGATAGAGTACTGAAGATGGAATCACAGCACAAAGAAGTTGGTAATAATAGTATCGACTTCATAGAGTGTGAGAACGTAAAGTACTTGGAACAGAACATAGTATGTAGGCAAATTTTGACTGCCATTATCATCATCACCACCACCACCACTATTTTCCTGGCTGTTCTCTGGCACTGACCTAGTGCAAGTGGGATTCAGAAAAGGTGGCTAGAAAACTGGCTCCACCACTAATTAGCAGAGCAACCCCCTAGCCTATTTCCTATTAGCTGGAGATAATAAAATGAACTCTATTTCCAAGGATTATTTACTATGACGGTGAAATGAGATGAAGTAGGTGATAGCACTTTGTAAACTTAAAGTGCTATATACAATTTTCTGCCTTAGAACATATATGCTGCCTTTCTTGGTTAAAACTGAATTCCTGAGGATGAAGGGAAGTGCATGTCAGGAGAGCTCCCCGTATTTCTCCTAAGTGTCTTCGGAATCCTTCCTATGGTCTTTGACAGATAAATGTAGGGAGGAAGGAAAATGCATCCTTGCCGTTAACTCATGATAGGGAAGCATGGCTATTTACTTGATTATTAGAACTTAAGCAACTAGTTTTTCAAATGCCATTGGGATAGCCCTGTTTTCATTATAACATAACATCTTGGGCTGAATTACCTCCTAAACAAGGTCCTGTTTCTGATACTTCCAGATGACTTAAGTTGTAGATTTGGGGATGGGGCCTGACCCTACTAGATTGGTTTAGCTTTTCGAAGTTTTTTTCCTGTGCTGTATTTTTGCACATTTCTCCCTCTCCTGTCTTAAGGTGGCCCTGATCCAGCTCTTCTGGGGACTCTGAAGATGGGGACCCAAGTGGTTATGAGACTCTGTAACTCCCTGCTGCCAGCGGAGCCCTCTGTAAGTTTCTGCTGTACTGTTGAGAGGCATGTGATGCCATTAATGGAATTTCAGTACAGTTCTACAACTGGGGGATTTCTCTATCACGACTCAGATCCTGGAAGAAAATTGTAATATATTTGCTTTCTTTCCTTGCTTCCCCTTCTTGTGGAAATTCTAGCTCACTTTGTTCATTATCTTTTTCTGGAATTAATAAAGTCAGGCAGAAGTGGAAAAATTCTAGCAATTAATAAGAACATATGCATTGTTTAAAAGATTTAAATAATGTTCGTTATAGAAATAATGCATATTAATTATAGAGCATTTGGGAAATATTGCAAACCGTGATTTAAAAAAAATCCTCCCATCCAGAAGCAGTCACTGTTAATATTTTAGAATGTTTTCTTCTAGTCTTTTTTCTATGTATATTATTTACATATTTGAGATATGCACACACTTTTTGACTTTGCTTTTTTAACTTAATATTTGTTAATATGAAATTGTTAGTGTTTTATTATGGGTACAAATGTTTGGTAAACATTATAATGGCTGTAATTTTCTTGACCATTCCTCTGTGGTTGGACTTGTAGGTTCTCCTCCCCATTGTGAATAACTAATCACTTTCCTCATTCAAGACTTTTTTTTCCTTAGGGTAGAGTCCCGGAAGTAGAATCCTTAGGTCAAAGGATGTGAACATTTTAAGTAACAAAGTTATTTTTTAAAAGAACAATTGTGGTGCCAGATTTTGTATATATCCTTCAGAAGGATATCAGTTGGGAGATAGAAAGGTCCTTGATAAAAATCTGGCTACCTCTTGCAATGAGACCTTGGGTCCTACAGAAAGATTATTTCATGATAGTGTAATTAGTAATGTGGAGCCCTAACACATTATGAATGGCAGTCCAGAGGCATGGGGGCATTTACACTGTTTTCATAGTTGAGAAACTCAAGGGTCACTTCCAAAATATCCACCAGATGTCGCTAGTTTTAATCTAATTTTTACCTGCAGGATAGCTGGCAGATATGAATTCTGAAATATGAATTTAAAAAATTCATGCACAATATATTTGCATATCTGCTTTGGTACAGTTTATATTAAGCACTAGCATCTGGTGATTACTTTGGCGACATCCTACTCTAGTCTCTCACCATTCTGTCTCTTTTTTCATTTTTCTACCCACTCAGTCTGTCACACTCACCCTGTACACTCAGTCCCCACATACTAATATTGGATTCTCAGTTGTACTAGTCTTCATTTTACTATTCTTTATTTCAGTCTTGTTTCTTGCTTTTGTGTGTGTGTATTTATGTGTAACTGTGAGTTCTTGAAGTTTTTGCTAAAAAAATAGGACCCGGCATATAACAACATATAATAGGTGCTCAGCACATATTTAATGAATACTTAATAAAGGAATGCCTTGATGAAAGAGAGGAATATATAAAAGGATACCAGAAATTATTTATATTTGTCTTGGAAATACAGTAAAAGAGGCAAGAATTCACATTCCTAAATTAACTATAATTAAGTGCTAAATGATATAGTATAGAGCATGCTATAACCTTTGAATTTTAAAGAGAGGAAGATTCATTCATTCATTCAGCCAATATTTATCGAGCATCTACTATGTGCCAGGAAATATTCTTGGTTCTGGAGATAAAACAGTAACAAAACATACAAAATTCCCTACTTTCATGGAGCTTACATTCCGGGCAGGGGGAGGCTGACAATAAACAAATAAATAAGTAAATATAGAACATACAAGATGGTGATGAAAGCTAGGAAGAAAAATAAAAATAAATCAGGCAAAGAGGTTTGGGAGTGCCCAGGTGAGGGGGTGTTGTCATTTTAAATAGGGAGTCAGAGAAGGCCAAATGGTTCAAGAGACATTTGAGCAGAGACCTGAAAGAAGCGCAGGAATGAACCATGGGTTATGTGCGAGATGACTGATCCAGACAGGTTAAGATCAGAGCTGTCTTGATTTTAACAAAATCAAGAGTGGTCAGAGGAGTTTCACGAGGAAGTGGAACTTGAACTAGGCCTAGTGAAGATTTGAGTAGTAGAACTGTGGGACATTCTAGGCAGACGGACAGTTGTGAAGCCAAGGAGGTGACAATGAGCCTTGTATATCTGTGAGACAGTGAAGAGCCTGCTAACCTGAGCGCAGGAAATTTGGTGGGAGGCCTTAAGAGCTGGGCATGAGGAATTTATATCTGACATAGTAGAAAAAGGCAGTATTTGAAAACAGTTGAGCAGTTGATCCGCAAGATGAATGTATTGTCTAAGGAAGATTAAATGGTGCAGACTGGCAGAAAAAGAGAGCAGTTTAGGAGCCGGGACCCACTTGGAACCTTTGCAGGTAGATGTGAGCCCTTTTGTATATATTTATGCTGATGTCTCTGAAGATAAATGCAATACAAATTGTACACATATTTTACTGCCAAGGAACTCGCTAATGTGAGAAAAAAAGATTAAGAAATTATTTCAGAGTCATTTAAAACATTTCCATTGACAATTTTAATTATTTGTTTCTTCACATTGCCTTTCTGCTTCTTTGTATTGTTAATGATTGCCCATAATAGATGTGTTAAATTTTACATAGGTGTGAATTTCACACATCTTACTTCTACACAGGGAGAACTCACAGTCAATATTTTCACCAAATGACAGTTCTGTTTAAGGCTCAAGGTCTTACTTAGGCTAACATATTATTATCTGTATTAATATAAGTGATGAATGAGTTTGCCAATGTTTCCTGCACTGGCTTATTCATTCAGCTATAAATATTTACCGAGTACCTTCTATGCTGCAAGCATCATATAAAAGTATTGCATAATGATTAAGAAACTGGACTTTGCCTTTACCAGTTAGTAGTGTGGGGGATCAGAATTGGCCACCCCAAAATCTGTCTCTTTGGCATACGGATTATTTTGGGCTGGTTCCTTTTCAAAACTGCAGACACAGGAAAAGCTCTGAAAACCAAGTAGAAGTAGAAGTTACCGTTTGTAAGAGACATTTACATTTATAAGGGAAATCTCCATCTGTAAAGGTGTCTCCCTCTCTGTACCAGGAAGAAGGGTGGATAACCTTATCTCTAGAAACTCTTATCAATGTGGAAAGCAAAGACTTAAATGTGCATAATAACCTTACTCTTGTTTACTGTGCTTTTCTGGTAATCTCCCATAACTGACTCTCCACTCCCGACATCCTCCTTTGTCTTTAGCTGCAGATAACATAGAAGCTGGCAGCTCGGCCATTTTGTTGAGTTACTCAGTTTTCCTGGGTCTCTCCCATATATACATGTTATAAAGCTTTATTTGATTTTCTCCTTTTATTCTGTCTCATGTCAATTTAATTCCTAGACCAGCCAGAAGGACCTAGAATGGGTAGAGGATTTGTCTTCCTCCCCTACAGTAGCTATAGGGTCTGGGGTAAATTATTTATCCTCCAAACCTCTCTTTCTTCATACATAAAATGGGGACAATAAAAAAACCTACTGTTTATGGTAATTGTGACCGTCAGATGAGCTAATGTATGTAAGTGCTTAGTACAGGGCTTGGCACAGAGTAGATGCTCGATTTTGCTATTATTGCTGTTGTGTATAGATGTATGGGTACCTTTTAGTTGGTGAGGGACGTATCTGCCATTATTGTTAAAATAATGCAGGGCTGAGGAAGCCTGGTATAATTTCAGAAATCAGGCAACATGGCAGAGATATGCAGAAAGCAGGTGCTTGGACTCTGCCTCTCCTCCCAGGCAGAGTGAATAACAGGCCCGCAGCAGTGGGAGTGGTTCCAGCTACCAGGACTGGCTTGCAGTTTTCCCATGTACCGGCACTACAGGATACAGATCATTGTCCTAGTTATTCCGAATTCTTTTAGCTAACCCACTTATTCTCCCAGCTCTTATGTTGATATCACAATAGGGTGGGATGGAGAGGATGGAAGGAATGGTAAATGTTAGTGTTGCTTAGAGCTCAAGCTCAATTCTGTACCTGGGCCACTTTCTAAGTCAGACCATGATAAGTATGGTGAACATACTTTCTGAGCAAAAAAAAATGAGATTATGTGGTCCAACAGGAATTTTGTGCTTTTTCCAAGTGTGAGAGGCAGACTATATGTAAAAATACTATAAGTTTTGGAACATTTCATTAGCTGTGTGGGGACAGTGGAACAGAATATTTTGAAATTGTACTATCTGAATTTAAGTGAATTAAAATTAAATGCAACTTAAATTTTAGTTCCACATTTGCATTAGCCACATTTCACGTTCTCAATAGCCACATGTGGCTAGTGGCCCCTGGATTGGACAGCACAGCTATGTAACATTTCCACCATCACAGAAGGTTCTATTGGACACCACTGTTGTAGAATATGTGGTTAGCATTATTACAGACTTCCAGGGAATAGTGCAATCTTGGGCCATATGCCCTATAATAAATCTTGTGTCTATTTACCACAATTCTCTCTAATTCATCCAGCATGCTGTGAGGTATAGGGCAAATAGCACAGAGCTTGGCCTCAGAGGCCTTTGGTTCAAATCTTAGCCCCCATACTGACTTGCTGCGTGACTGTGAGCACCTCTGCTAGTCTTGGTTCCTTCATCTGTGAGATGACAGAGCTGGGCCACATGAGATTTTTTTGGAGCCTTAAAATTCAGTGATTTAATATCTTTTCCCAAGAACAGAGCTCACAGGTCCTACTTTGATCAATGACTTCTTGTTGGAGAAACAGTGACTTGTTGGCATAGATAACCGTCAGCAGGACCTCCCTCTGATGTCTGAATATTTTCTGCCGTGTCCAAAGCATGATGGACTGTCAACAAATCAGAATCCTCTATAGAGGGATCTTCCAACTGGGTGTTTGGGTTTTGTATCACTATGCATGTAGGTGTGTTACGTGCAATTTTATGCTGTTGGAAGTTTCACACTTCTCTTTAAAAAGGGTCTTGTTGCAATAACATGGATTAGTGACTCATCTGAGAGTGTTACACCATGAACTGTGGTCACAGTGAAGGGAGTTCTTGGCAACTAAATTCCCCAGCTAGATTATGGAGGACAGTGGTCTTCTGACTTGTGGGCTGCTAGGGTTCAGTGTGATTGGGTGTCATGGCTTTTCCCCAGCCTTAGCCAGAAATGAACCCACAGCATTCAACCAGCAGCAGGCATTTAACACCTCTACTGACCTTCTGCTTCCTGCTCGCTGTGGTCAGAGGGAGGGGTGTCTTTTCTCAGAAGCATCTTTGTGTTTAGCAGCTTTAGACATTCAGGCAAGATGTAGCTAGTTCTGGCTGCTCCTGGTAAGGATTTTCTTTTTCTCTAGGGACCTGAGAAGAAGGTCATTAGGTTGAATAGGAGCCATTATTGACTTTTCCTGCTAATGAACTAATGGGGATTTGGGGAGAGAGTCGGGGCCATCTCCAAAATCGTGCGTCCTAGCTTTTCCAACTGCCTCTGTCACTGACCAGCTGTGTCCTTGGGCAAGGTCCTGACCTTCTCTGAGCCTTACCACTTGGAAAACCCTTCCCTCCCATCTGGGATCACGAGGTGTAACATAATATGGGTGTTCTTTCAGCTTCCAATTTTCCTATAGAAGTAAGAGTGAGCACTGAGAGTACCAATGACTAGTGTTTTCAAAAATAATCAAGGCTGCGATTTGAATAACTAGAAACAGAGGGGAACAGCTCTCTGTTTCACTTGAGGAAATTTTTACTAACTCTTTCAAAAGCACCAGGACATTTTTGCAGTGAGTTTAATTAAAACCCATTTAATTTAAAACTCATTAAAAATACAGGTTTTACATTTTAGCAGTTATTTTAGAAAGTAAGAAAGGTTTTTTTTTTTTGGTAAAGCCTTGGTTATCCTTGGTTTACCTTTCATGTTTCTGTTGTGATTCTGAGTGGTTTGTTTAGCACTGTTCTATTAAATGTGTCCTAATACCATCAATTACTCTGTATTCTCTTTTTGTTCTCTCCTTCTAGCTGGTTCTTCTTTCTCTTTTTGCCTTTCTCCCTTCTGCTTCCTCTTCTTTAACCTAAGCTTACTGTCCAGGCCCCAAGTGGAAAAAGGTTGCTGTTTTCAGCTAGTGAGGGGGAAAAATCTTATGAATCACTCCCTTCCCACCCGTCTTGGGGTGGGGTACTTGCGGCCTTAAATAAGCAGAGCCCATATATGTGTGTGTGTCTGTCGCACGCTCACACCAGCACGCCTGCCTGCAGGCTTGGTGTGTGTGCGTGTATGTGACTGCAAGCGCACGCACATGCCGGCCAGCCCGCCTGTGTGTCAACGTGTGTGTGTGTGTGTGTGTATGCTCGTGGCGCGCGCTGATACCCGCATGCCCGCCTGCAAGCCTCGTGTGTGTCTATGTCTGCAGCGTACGCACACACGCTCGCCCCCCAGCCCAGGGTGTGTGTATGTATGCGTGTGCAGCGGGCGCACACGCAAGCCGCCCCCCCACACAGTGTGTGTGTGTGTGTTGCGCGCGCGCGTGTGTGTGCAGCGCGCGCACACGCCAGCTGGCCCGCGCGCCCGCAGGGCTCTCCCTTACGCACGCCGGGCCGGGGGCCGTCCGCCAGCGCCCCTCCACCCGGTGCGCGCCCTGCTGTTTCTATAGGAACTGCGACAGCGCCCAGGCCCTTCCAGCCGAGGCCCCCGTGCGAGCATGCCCAGTGGAAGACGCTAGTTTGGCTCGGGTCTAGGTTTCCAGTAAGTGGCATGCGGGACTCTGGAGAGATCCCAATGAGCTGAGCCGAGAGTCTTTGTGTGCAGAGGGAGGAGGAGGCGGCGGCGGCCGCCTGGCCTGGAGACCCCTCCCGAGGAGCCCCCGGCAGGAACAATGCTAGCCTGCCTGACCCGGGGGAACTTACTGGACGTCCTGCAGGAGGGCTTCAATGAGGTAATTGTTTGCTCCTCCCACTCCCCAGCTCCCCTCCCCCAGCGCCTGCCGCCTAATCTCTGGAAGAGGTCCTCCTCCGCCCCCATCCTCACCGGGACCCCAGTCCAGTTCCCCCGCAGAGTCCCTAAGGTGGTGGGTACGGTACAGACGAGATGATCTAACCGGGAGAAATCTAAAGGACCGCCTGCCTCCAGCTAAGCTGAGCGATGACCTCCCCCCGCGGTTTACCTGAGCCCAGAAGACAGGGCCACAAATTCAAAGGTCATCTCCTTCCAAAGGAGGTGGTCTCCGCCTTCCCCGGGGATTCTCGCCAAATAAATCCCCAGGGAAGCCCCTGAATAGATAGCAAAAGTGCTCCTTCTGTTTCGGGAGCTAACTGGGTGAGCCAGGGGAGGTGGGGTGACATTGCATTGGTAGAAAGTTTGAGAGAGGGCAGGGTGAGTAGGTGGTCCATGTGAAGTGCCCTCTTCATGTTTATATCTCTTTCTAAACCTGGGGCAGTAGATTTCTCCACAGCTAAGGGCATGATTGACAGAGAGTAGGTAAGAGGAGAGAGGGTGCCTGAGTTTCTGGGTCCAGTTCAGAGCCCCTTCTGTATGAGGGTGCAAAAACTGGGGCCTCCGCCTGACAGACAGTAAGGGCAAGGACTGGCTGGGGGTCTTTTTCTCTTCACTTGTTTTCTGTTATTTATTCCATTTCCTTCCCTTGTGACCCAGGAAATTCTGGTCTAGGACCTTTTCCCCTTGCGGTTTGCTCCAAAGGTCATCGATGGCTTCTGAGCCCCACCCTTGGCTTGCCTTATCCCAGCATCCAGGGAGCCCCCTACAAGGACACCTAGACTGTTAGTGCTGTCTTTCTTCCTGTCTCCCTCTCTCCTTTTCTTTCTAACTCTCCTTCTCTTCCCTCTATGTCTCTCTTTCTTAAAGTTTTTTTTAAAAATCAGTTTTTAGTTAAACAATGTTATGAATACATTCTCTTCTTAAATGTGAACATTACAGGTGAGACTGAGTGCCTTGGCCACCCCTCCAGTCCTGGCCTGTTCTCCAGAGGTAACCATTCTCATGAATTTGTGTATAAGATTTTCTTTCTACAGCTGCACCACGGGCTCTTTCCTTAATTCCTGTTTCTAATTAAGAAGCTCTGTGGCCTGACCTGCCTCAGAACCTTCCCCAGTCCTGGCCCCTGTGCCTCAGCCTTGTTCCTGACATAGAGAGGAAAACTGCAGAAATGCTGTCCCCACCTAACCAACTCAGTCAGAATTTTCCTTTGGCTGAAGGGTGTCACAACCTTCAGTGAAGGGCAGCGCTTGCATCCTGCCTGCACTGCAGGGCTCCTCGTCTCTGCATCCTTCCTCTCTGAACACATGGAAGGGGATTGTTAACAAAGAGCTACAGTCTGAGTTGAAACACAGATGAGCCAGCTCTTTGAGTGCTTCCAGAATTCCTGGCTCCTCTTTCCTCACTGTCTGCCTTAGGGCTTCCCTGGTCTCAAGCTTCATACATCTGACTCATCCACCAACTGTGACAGAAGCTCCTTAGGTCCTCTTATGGTCTCCTCTTTTTTTTTTTTTTTTAACTCAGCCCCGCCGGTCAGGTCCCACTGTCTTAGTAGGAGGTGGAAACCAGCTCAGAGGGAGTCCTCATCTTTGCCTTCTGCCTGTTTTCACTTTCAAACCTTTCAGCTGAAGAGCCAGGTAAACCAAGGGGTTTGGCTGTCTTTTTCATGCTTTGATCCTTCCATAAATATCCCCAGACCTCGAATTCTTGTAAAACATAAGGGAAAAGGAGAGTGGGCAAGTTTTCTTTTGTGGTGTTAATAGAGTCTTCATAAAAACAAGAGACACACAACTTTATAATTAATTCATCTCTGGAGTAATGCGGGAGTGCCTCTTTTCCCTCTCTGGCATTTGACTTTTCTACTCATCTTGTAAACTTCTCTCCACCCCCTCCAGAGGCTAATGTACAATCCATTCCTTTCTATTAGTAGATTTGAACTCTGATAGCCAATAAGTGCTTCTGGTTTCTCTGAGAAATTGACATCATCTACATACTACTAATAGTAATATGTTAAATCTCAATGGTCCTCTACAGTTTAAATAATTCTTTGACCTAATAAATTATATTAAATAATTCTTCTCACATAATCACATTTAATGCTACTGAATAATGGTACGATTGGTTATTTCAGAGTTGATGGGGCCCTATTTGACCTATGCCAGCCTCTAGAGTTGCTTAATACATCTAGTAATATTCAGCCTCTTTTGTTAGAGTCATGTGATAAGGATGTAAATAGGACTTAAAAGCTAGTGTCAGAAAACACTTCAATTCCTCTGAAAAACTCTTCCCACTGAGGCTAAGAATACCACACATGTGTCTAAGCATCTCCCTGGAATGAACCAGGCGTATCTGAAGCTATTCTTCATCACCCAGATGCTTTATAGGTTTGTGTGGTTAGGGCTGTGACCTCATTCTCTATGACAGAGAAAACTGCCACAGGAAATGAAGCTATGGCCCTAATTGGTTCATTATAAGGGAACCATGCAGCAGAGAGAAGCCCTGCCCTCTGAATCAAGGCTTCCCTTTACCCACTGTTGGCCTCTGTTCTCAATCTCTATGCCACTACGCATAACTGCATGACAGAATTTTTTTCTACCACATTCCCTGAATAAAGCTCTGGCCTCAACATACTTGACAGATTACTCCCTGAATTAATCCACGTCAGTGCTGTCAATGCAATTCCTTTTATTAACGTGGTTAATCTGCACTATGAATTATCTGCAAGTTTTGGCTATTGCCAAATTCTGTAGCCCACCCTGGCTATCATCCCCTGTCTCCTATGTTCTGGGCCTGGCCAAGCTTTCTGTAGTTCACAATTTCCCCATTCTGCATCTGCCTCAAAGCTAGTTATTTATTTTCTCTGCCACTTGGTATTGATGTTGCCATATGAATGTTGTCCTTGGTTAATATGCCACGATGAATTTCTGCAAGTGTTTTTCTGGGGGTTGAACTTTGTTTAAAAAAGACTTTGGTGCCTGTGTTGGGAGGTTTTGACAGACCTGAGACTATAATATGGTTTGGCCAATCATCATTCATTCAGTTATTTAGGTCATTTATTGGGTGAAGGGATGGATAAAATAATTGAAAAACACCTGGTTCCTGCTCCCAAGGAATTTATGGGGGGTGATTTATAGGTGTACTGAAAAAACCATAATAGAATGCTTAATGTGATTAGTGTTATAAAAGAGGTAGTGTTGCTGGGAGATCATAGCGCTATCTTTTACTTAATGATATCATGAAAAGCAGAAGATACTTACCAACCTACCTGCTCACTGAGGCCAGACTTTTTTTGCTGCTAGTCTGGTAAACATGCTCGCAAGCACTCATTCAACAGACGTTCACTGAATTACTGTGTTTACCGGGCACCGTGCCAGGCTCTGGAAATAGAAGTCAAATAACATAGAATCTGTGCCCTAGTGGCTCACAGGCTGATGAAAATAAAGTAAACGTTCAGAGAAGAAACTTGGGAAAATTTTGGTGATATAATAATCTTGCTTGTCAGGCAAGAGTGAACCTATGCCTCGCTGTAGTCTGAGTGGCCTGAGGGACTAAAAATTGTGGGAATGATTTATTAAAATGTTGGTTGACAGGAAATCAGTTGTCTGAGCCTTAACCTTTTAAACACATGACCTGGAAGACTTTCTCTACTATTTTCCCTCCAAGTGGAAAAGTGGGAATTTAAATCCCACATTGAGATTCATCTGCTTGGCAGTCCCTGAGAAATACAGGAAGAGCCTTTGTCTGGTGTCATGTCCCATGAGGGGGACGTAGAATGAGTGAGGAAGAGGATTGGCAAGTGGAGCAGCTGCAGCGAACATCTCTCCTAAGTGCCTCGTGCCTTCCGTGGAGTAGGATTTGCAACGTGGGGCCAACCAGAGGCTTTCAGACATTTCCACAATGAATTCCTCTGTGCTTTGCTGTAGAAATTAAAGGCCCGTTAAGTCTTTAATGTAACAAAGCACCATACTCCCCAACCTTTTTTCAATCCTGACTGATTTCTCCTCTCCTCACCCAGGCTCATTGGCTTTGTTCCCACAGGAGTCAATGCCAGCTAAACAGATGCTCCCTGGCAGCAAGCTATCAGGCAGCTTTATGTTCCTTGTGGTGTGATGGGCTGGCCAGGCATGTGGAGCAGTGATTGGGTCCTGTTTGCCAGGTGCCTCTCCCGCAGGCAGTTCAGAGGGTCTGGGGACCACTAGAAATGCTTCATTGGCCATAACTGCCCTTGTTCTCTAGGCTGTAAGGACCAAAGTCTCCAACTGACACTTTCCTGAATCTATTTCCTTATTATCCTAAAACCAGGCCCCATTTAAGTGGTCATGGACATAACCTTCCGTGGTCAGGTATGGTAATGGGATGGGGAACCAATTCCAAAGGCCCTGCAACAGTGGGCTCCATGCCCTGTTTCTAGGATAAGAGACACTCATAGACTATACAGTGATATCTCATTCATTCATTCACCTGCATTTATTCAGCACTTACCTTGTAACGTGTACTCCTGAAGGAACAGAGTGTTTGTGGAACTCGTAACAAATGGAAATTTTAAAATAAGGTTAGGAGATGTATCTTTCAGAAAGTTTTTAGCTCTTCACTTTCTGATAGATTATCCTTTCATCACTGGGCTGAACACTAATATGCAGAGCCCTGCTCATACGGGGAAGAAGAAATTTAATGATATTTTTACTTGTGAACTTTATTTATCTAGTTAGCCACCAAGTTCAATGAATAAGTAGCTTTTCCTGGTTCAGTAAGGGCCTGAAGGAGTTGTTAGAAAAGAAATACAATATTGCGTTCTTTTGCTGGCAAAATTTAGGCCAATAATAACTCAAAGTTTCCAAACCTCCTTCCTTCTTAGTTTCTCAGCAACATCCCTGCACCCATCTCATCTGCTGCTGCTGCAGGGTCTCAGAGTTCTAAACAGGTATCTGGTTTCACTGTGAAACTGATTTCCTTCCGGAGCCATGCAGGTCTCCTTCTGAACTCTCTCCCTAGACACCACAAGAGCCCTGCTGCTTTTCTTGTTTGCCTTTCTTCCTTGCCAACTTCTTGGAAGCTTCTACACAAGAAGCAGTAGGTCCCACAGACTTGCCTGCTGCAGCCCAGGCAGTGCTTTTGCAATTCTAACCAAACCAGACCGCTGCAGGAATTCTCTTTGACCTTGAAGCTTAGAGGAGATGGAGAGCAGAGGCTGGGTTTACAAACTTGTTTGGAAGGAAGGGCAGGTCCCCAAGAAAAACAGAAAGAAAGTTACATTTGGTGGTAAGAAAGCTTTCAAGGTCAAGATTTCCTGCACAAATTAAGAATGTGGACAGAACTGTCTATCCTAGAAGAGTTTAACTCATATTGTAGGGTTATTTGGAGTGTCTTGGAGGAAGCTGATGGTGATTAAAGGGTTACTAAGGCCTCCAGTTCCTTGGTTTTGTTACACTGCTCTCACGACTGGAGAGCGTCCGACTCGTCAGCTTTGCTTGTTGTGGCATCTACTTTTCCTTCCCTTGAGGCCTGACTCAGAAGGTTGTCATAAAACCCCTCACTTTCTAGACTTCTGGATTATACAGGCATCCTTTTAGCTTCCCCAGAACAAGTTAGAAATGTTAATTCTGGACCCAGAGTAGTTCTTTGCTGTCACCGACATTGTGTGTTCGACTGTCTTGCTTTTTTAATGAGTTTGGTCACAAGTGCCAAGAACCCATCTTGAATGAGCAGAGATAGAAAGTGGAATTTACTGACTCGTGGAATCCAAGGAAAGGCTGATCACTTAAACCATGGGAACGGCAAGGATGGAGCAGAGTCTCAGAAACAATGAAAATCAAGAACTCAAACACTGGCAATATCACTCCCTCTGCTCTCTGCCTCTTATCTCTGGTTCTTTTGTAGGTGGCTTTATTCTCTTTCACTACAGATGCTCACTCTCTCAGGTGGGCAACATGGCCTATGGCAACATCTGTGTTTTATATCTTACAACTTCCTCAGAGAGAGACTCATTCTATTCCTAAATGCTGGATCAAATGACTGTGATACTAGTCTGGTCCTTGGGCTCACCACTGTATGCAGGGGGCGTGTTCCTACAGAAGGGGGATCATTGTGAGGGGGCAGCTGCCCCAGGAGTTGTTAGCTACACTGCTCCTGGTGGATCTGATTTGAACCTAATTGTGGTCCTACTGTGCTTCTGCAGCTGTTGTTGGAAATAGGCCAAGAACAAGGGGCATGTTCAAGATATATTTCTTAATACTCCAGATATCTCATTTTGCTGAACCTGTTGCATATTGTCTTCATTAAATAATAGACTTATAGAAGGAAACAAAATGTGGTGTCTTGTTTTTTTCAGCTGCTGCAAGAAGCCGTAATGAGTTACTTCAGATGGCTGGGGGTGGGTGGGGTTTGGATGTAGAGAAAAAGTAGGTATGCTCTGGATCCCCACCCTGGCCCTAACCAGAGAAGCTCTGCTTTTCCCTATTTTGTATATCTAGATTTCGCACAAGTTATAATTTTAAAAAAGATTATGAGGCCTCAAAAAGAAAAAAGAAAACTACTAGTCCAACCCCCAGAGAGTCACAGCCTCTTACAAAAAGCATATGGTATTTCATCTGCTGCAGAAGCATCTCTAGTAAATTTTAAACCAAGCAGCGGAGCCACTCAGGGCCTAGGCTTGCACCACAGGCCTCTTTTAAGATAAACATCTTTGTGGGGGAAGTGGGTGGTGAGGTTGGTCCTTATAAGTGTCTACTTTGTCCTTCAAATCATTTTTTTCAGAGCCAGCAGTAGGCTTTTATAGCAAGAACAGGTCTTGTCTGCCCCTTGGTGTGAAGGATAGATATTTTCAGGTCAAAGAGGAGACAAACTGAGACGTAGTTTAGTGGTCAAATCCCCACATTAGACTTAAAGCGAGTGGAAGAGACCTAAAGCCAGTGTAACCCTTAACCTGTGGTTAGGAAGAGCCCCACTCGGTTGTGAATCTCTCATCTCTTTGTTCGATGCCACTTAATAGGTCTCTCAACATGAAGACACAGTAATGACATGATAAAGGCCTTTCTTCCATTAAAAATGTTTTATCAATGATTTCATTGAAGGCGTGCTTATCAGTTTTTTAAATTACATGAATCTGGGCAGAATAGTAAATATCCTTAGCATTTTAATATCTACCACTCTCCTGGAATGACTTCAGGATCCATGATGAAGAAGTCTAGCCTCTGGTTCCTTGACTGTCCCCACTGCAGTAATTGTCCCCCTCTGTGCCACTTCAACAAGGCCGTATACTAAGGCTACATCCTGGAACTCCTTCCACAGAATTGCCCTACCTCTGAAATCTCTAACTCTGAAACTCTACCCTCTCCTCAAAACCTCAGTTTTCACACTCCTGCACTCCCGTTAAACTTATTTTCAGTCTCATTAAGCTCTTCTCTACCTTATTCTTCTCTCCTCTCAGCTTATCAGCTCTCCTTTAATTTCCTCTTCCTAGTGCGGATTCCACCATCAGTCACTTCAAATACACTGTCACCACCATCCTCACTTCCTCGGCGCTGGTGATCACTGCCTCTCCTCTGACCATTTCCAGTCCTAGATTAGCCCATTCCTGGTTTCCTCCACTCGTGCCTCAGGCCTGCTGAGCACTTCTGGAGGAAATCACATAACCTTGCTGATTGATTCAGTTACAAAATGATGATTTCCAGCTCTAGCTGAGTCCTTAGTGCTGTGCAGAAATCTTGAGCAGTCATTGTTCTTTCCAGCTCCCCACAGGGTCCCTTTCCTAAAACCTCTGTCATTCTCCCTGTCCCTTTTTTGTGTATGTGTGTGAGGAAGATTGGCCCTGAGCTAACATCTGTTGCCAATCTTCCTCTTTTTGCTTGACGAATATTGTCACTGAGCTAACATCTGTGCCAATCTTCCTCTGTTTAATGTGGGATGCTGCCACAGTGTGGCTTGATGAGCCGTGCTGTGAACCTTGGGCTGATGGAGCAGAGTGCGTGAACTTAACCACTGGGCTCCCTCCCTCCCTGCCCCTTTTACCCTCAACAGATAAACTGGCCTACTTCATAATGAATAGAGGGGCAGTTGGATTTGAGCTCCTTTAATCTCCCTCTTCCCCATGTCCAAATTTCCCCACCTAGGTGCCTATTCCTGCTTCCTCATGATCAGAGGAGGAAGTGGCCCTCTTCTCCTCCTCTGAAATCTTGCTGCATCATTCACAGTCCTCCCCTTGTACCATTTTCTCTTTCACTGACCCCTCATCTCGGCATACCAAGGTCCTCTAATCCTAAAAAACCCTCCTTCTCTATCCCACCTTTCTCTCCAGCTAATACCCTTCTCCTCCCCTCACTACTTTTTTTTTTTTTTAAAGATTTTAATTTTTTCCTTTTTCTCCCCAAAGCCCCCCGGTACATAGTTGTATATTCTAGTTGTGGCATGTGGGATGCTGCCTCAGCGTGGTTTGATGAGCAGTGCCATGTCCGCGCCCAGGATTCGAACCAACGAAACACTGGGCCGCCTGCAGCGGAGCGCGCGAACTTCACCACTCGGCCACGGGGCCAGCCCCCCGTCACTACTTTTTTTCCTCCCTCCTGAGGTCTCAGTTCGCTGCCCTCTGACTTTTAACCCCACCACTCTACAGTATCATTTCTCAAAAAAGCTCACCAAAGCCTGTTAACTGTTCAATGAAATGGACTTTCCAGTCCTCAGCCTGACTTTTCTACAGCGTTTGACCTTACTGATCACCCGTCTTAAAGTTCTCCCGTGCCTGAATTCCCACATAACACTTTCCCCTGATTCTTCTTCTGTCCCTCTGATTGCACGTTCTAAATAATTTTCTAAATGTTCTAAGTATGTTCTAAAATAAGTTTCTGTTGCTCATCTCACTTCACTTGTCCCTTTGATATATTGCAGCCTCTGCCCTGAGTATTCCTTTGTTTTCTCGCATTGTGTGCTTTCTTTGGTATAGTGGAAATAATGTATTCTTCGGAGTAAGATGGAGCAGGTTCAAATCGCATTTTCACCCCTTATCAGTGCTATGCTCTAGAGCGAGGATTCCCATGTGGAAAATGGGGCTAATAATATTGATTTTTTTTTTGGTTCTTCTTCCCAAGGCCCCCTAGTATATAGTTGTATATTCTGGTTGTCAGGTCCTTCTGGTTGCACTGTGTGGGACGCCGCCTCAGCATGGCTTGTTGAGTAGTGTTAGGTCCGTGCCCAGGATCCAAATCGGTGAAACCCTGGGCCGCCCAAGCAGAGCATGTGAACCCAACCACTTGGCCACAGGGCCGGCCCCTAATAATATTGATTTTAATGATTGTGTATGAGGATTAAAGGAGACAAGGCATACAAAATACTTTGTTCAATGGCTGACAAGAATTGGCACCCAGTACATTTTCATTCTCTTCTTTCCCTTCAGTGCCCTCTCTCCCCGCTCCCTTTCCTGCCAGATGACTTCTTACAGATCTCCTTATGTTTTGGGATAGTGTAAGCCCAGGATTTAGAGTCCAGATCCTTGTTCTGCCACTTACCAGCCCTGTGGCCCTGGGTATGTTGTTGCTGTGAACCTTGGTTTCCACATCTGAAACATGGGAATAATAGTTCCTCACAGGAGCAATTTGAGGGAAAAAAGTATAGTTGGCTGTAGGGAAGGATGTGGTAAAGTGCTTAGCACAGTACCTGGCATGTAGAAGATACTCAGTAATACTCAGTAGATGATAGTTATTGTCTCATTTGCACCTGTGGCTATTCCTGTCCCACATAGATACTCTCAAACATGTATCTCCCACCCCTCCCCCCATCTCTTGTGCTCTAGACCTGTATTTTGCCAACTGGCTGTGGAACATCTGTACACTGATGTTTACAGATAGCTCACTCTTGTTCAAAACTGAACTATTTGCTTTTCCCAGTACTCGCTCTTTACATATTCTGCATCTCAGTTAAATCAGCATCCATTAGGGTATGACTTTTTGGACCCTTTCTTTTTGTTACTGCCTAAAACCTATGAGTCACCTTTGACTTTTTCTGGAATTTGTCCTTTTCTTACTGTACTGCTTCAGTTTATGCTCTCATCTTCTCTCACCTGAATTATTTCTTGGTCTCCTCATTGGTTTCTCCACGTCTGGATGCTTCTCTTTCTGTCTCATATTGTCCCTGTGTCCAAAGTGACCTTTCTTAAATACAGGTCTCACAGTTTCACTCTCCTGTTTCAAAAGTGCACACTTCCTTGTTGAAGATCTTTAAGACTAAACTCTAAGTGTTGGTAGGCCTTTTGCTGACCTATTTCTCTATCATCATCGCTGCCACTGACAGCTGTGCCCACGCACTAACTTATCAACTGGCTATTCCTCCAAGATATATGCCTTCACGTCTCTTCCTCTTTTTATCATCTCTGCCTAGAATGCTCTTCTCTTCTCCAACTGCCAAACATCCTTAAGGACCAGCCAAATGTTTCCTCCCCTCTTGACCTTTCCCTGATGCCCACATGCTTCCATCCCAGTTGCTCCTTCTGTGCATAGATAGCATTTTTTTAAAGGTTTCTCTACTGCTGCAGTAATCACTTTGCATCATAGTTATTTATGTGCCTGTGAGCGCTTGGCTTGGCACAATGCCTGGCAGTTTTGGTTGATTTGAATAAACAAATGCGTGAAATGACAGGGTCTAGAAGGATCTTGTGAGATGGAATCTAACAAGTTGAAATTTATTAAAGGTAAATGTGGATCAAGAAAACCAGGGGCTGGCCTGGTGGCGCAGCGGTTAAGTTCACATGTTCCACTTCTCTGCGGCCCGGGGTTTGCTGGTCCGGATCCCGGGTGTGGACATGGCACCACTTGGCACGCCATGCTGTGGTAGGCGTCCCACATATAAAGTGGAGGAAGATGGGCATGTATGTTAGCTCAGGGCCAGTCTTCCTCAGCGAAAAGAGGAGGATTGGCAGCAGTGAGCTCAGGGCTAATCTTCCTCAAAAAAGAAAAAAAAAAGGAAAACCAGTTTTATAAGAATGAAGATGGAAGAGACTGGTTTAACAGTAGAATGTATTAAAAATTACTTAGGGATTTTGGTTGACAGCACTGTGTGAATCAGCAGGGTGAGGTGGTAACAAATAAAGAAGGCAAAGAAGGAGAAAAGGAGGAGGAAGAAGAGAAAAGAATGTGAAATATTTTGGATTAGAAAGCTGAGTGTCTGGTTTTACACCCAGAGTGTTGTGTTTGGTTCTAGATATCATTATTTTAGAGGGACTTAGACCCGAATAGCAATAAATCTGGAAACCATTTTGTTTTTAAGAGTTTTTGAAAAAATTATCAAAGTAGACAAACTACTCTCTGACATAAAGAAGAAGAGAAATGAAGAAAGCACAAATATACAAAATAAGAAATGACAATGGAGAAGTAACCATTAAAACAGAAAAAATTATGAGTCTTTGCAGGTCTATGCAAATATATTTTAAAGCTTTGGTGAAATGGATAATTTCCTAGGGAACTTCTGATTACCCAAGCTGATAGAGAGAGAAAATTCAGAGACTAATTTCTGTACCAAGCCCAGATTATCTCACAGAGGAATTCTACCAAACCTCCACATTTCAGGTAGTCCTAATGCTGTATAGATTATTTCAGAGCACTGAAAATGAAAGGAAACTTCTAACTTCTTTTTATAAAGCAAGCATAATATTCATATCTGCACATGATAAAGACAGTGCAAAAAAGAAAACTACAGACTAATATTATTTATGAACACCCATGAAAAAGTGTAACATATGTAGTACTAATATAGCACTAATAAATACTTTATTCACAAACAGAATCCAACACCAGTTGGATTTTTAATTATATTAAAAATATAACGCCTTATGATCAGATAGGATTAATTCCTAGAATGCAAGGCAGGTTCATTATTAGGAAATCCATTAACATCATAGACCATATTAGTAGATCTCAGGAAACATAACCATAGAATTATCTTCATAAATGCTGACCAAACTTTTACCAAACTCAACATCTGTTCCTCATAAAAACGCTCAAGAAAATAAGACTTGATGGATTCTTTCTTAACATGATAAAATGTATATATCTTAGTCCTAATACCAGTAACTTACTAAATTGAGAAATACTACAGGTATTTTCTTTAAGTCCGGAAACAAGGGAAGGATGCCCACTATTTTCACTGCTATTCACTTTGGTACCAGAGGTATTAGCCAATGCAAGTAGACTAAGGACATTAGAGGCACAAGGCTTAGTAAAGAAGTAAAAGTATTTCTGTTTGCAGATGATGTAGTGGTAATCCTGGTAAAACTCAAACAATAGAAGATAAGGTAACAGGATACTGAAATCAATAGCTTTCATGTACACAAAAAGTAACCAATAAGAGAACAAAATAGTAGAGAAAACCTCATTTGCAATTTCAACAAAGATTGGATACTTAGAAATGAACTTAACAAGAAATGTGTAAAAGCTACAGGAGGAAAACTTTAAAATACTCCTGAAAGACACATTTGAACAAATGGAAAGACATCCCCCATTCTTGAATAGGATGATTCAACATCATAAAGATGACAGTTCTCCCTAAGTCAGCTTATAAATTTAATATAGTCCCAATAAAAATTCCAACAGGCTTTTTTTGGAAGTTAGATAAATAGATACTAAAGTTTATATGAAGAAATAAATATGCAAAAATAAGAAAACACTGAAGAAAGAAAGTTTTTGAGCAGGAGGAGCTGGCCCTACTAGACATTAAAATATACTATAAAGCCTCTACAAATAAAACATTGTGGTACTGGTGCATGAATAAACAAATATGCAAGTGATAGAGAATACAAAGCCCAGAAGTAGAGCCAAGAACTTACAGAAATCTAGCATATGATAAAGGTTACATCTCAAATCACGGGGTAAAGAGGGACTTTTTTAATAAATGGTTTTAGAACAACTGGGTAGCCATTTAGAAAAAGATAAATGGGATCTATATCTCCCCTCATACACAAGAATAAACTCCAAAATGGATCACAGATCTAAATGTAAAAAATGAAACCATATAAGAAGCTAGAAAACAAAAACAGGTGAATTCTTTTACCTCAATGTAGAAATAACCTTTCTAACTATGACTCAAAATTCATAGGTGCTAAAATAAAATATCAATAAATTTGGTTATATAAATATAAAAACTGGGGCCAGTCCCGTGGCCTCATGGTTAAGTTCCGCGCACTCCGCTTTGGTGGCTCAGGTTTGTTCCCAGGGGCGCAGACGTGCACCACTTGGCGGCGGCCATGCTGTGGCAGCATCCCACATACAAAGTAGAGGAAGACTGGCACAGATGTTAGCTCAGGGTGAGTCTTTCTCAGCAAAAATAAATAAATAAATAAAATAAAGTGAAAACCTTTCCATTGCCAAAAGGAACACCATAAACAAAGTCAAAAGACATCTGACAAACTGGGAAATATCTGCAACATATATCAAAGACAAAGGGTAACATTTCTAATACATAAAGAACTCCTTTTTTTTTTTTTTTTTTTAAAGATTGGCCCCCCTCAGCTAACAGCTGCTGCCAATCTTCATTTTTTTTCCCTGCTTTTTCTCCTCAAATCCCCCCAGTACATAGTTGCATATTTCAGTTGTGGGTCCTTCCAGTTGCGGCATGTGGGATGCCACCTCAGCATGGCCTGATGAGCGGGGCCATGTCCATGCCCAGGATCCGAACCAGCGAAACCCCAGGCCGCTGAAGCAGAGTGCGTGAACCCAACCACCTAGCCAACGGGCGGCCCCAAGAATCTTAAAACTGGAGGAACAAAGGACTAAAAACTTTGATATAAAAATGGGACAAAGACTTGAAAAGACAGTTCACAAAGATATAAAAAAAGATATAAAATGGATTCTTAAACCTACAAAAAGAGATTTAAATTTATAAAGAAATGAAAATTAAAACAACACGAAGATGCAGTTTCTCACCTATCACATTGGCAAAAATTAAAAAGTCTGACGACATATTCTCTTGGCAAGGCTTGTGGGAAAATGTGCTCTTGTGCATTGCTGATGGGAATGCAAACAGATACAACCCTTTTGGCAGGGAATTTGGCAATGTCTAATAAAATTATATACTTACTTGCCTTTGGATCCAGCAATCCTACTTCTTGGAATCTACCCTAAAGATAGACCTCCATCAACATGAAAACACCCATGCATAAGGTTACTCATTGCAGCATTGTTTGAAATTGCAAAATATTGGGAAAAACCTAAATGCACATATATAGAATGACTGAATAAAATATAGTATGTCCACACCTAAATGCCCCTATATAGAAGAATGATTGAATAAACTATAGTATGTCCACATAATGCAGTACTATCTAGCTATAAAAATGAATAAGGAAGATCTCTAAAACAATATAATTTCCAGAATATATTAAGTGAATGTTAAGTAAAGTGCAAGTAAAAAAAAGAGTGTCAATACTATGCTATTTTTCACATTAGAAGGAAAAGGAAATAAGAAAATATACATGTATCTTTTTTTTCCAGATAAACTGGAACTTATGAGATTGGTTACCTAGAGGGGTGTATTGGAATGAGATGGAAAGAACAGAGAAAAGGGAATGGAGTGCAAAGAATGAGGGGAGTGACAGTTTTCTGAATGTATGTTTTTGTATAGCTCTGACTTTTAGAATCATGTTAATCTTTTACCTACCACAAAAAGAAAATAATTAAAACTAACCTAAATGTGGGGAGAACTGCAAATGGACTACAAATAGAAGAAATGTACCTAACTGTATTACAAATGAGTAACAACCACACTGAAGGGGATGGAAAAGGAAAGAACTAACCTAATTCACTTGGAAATCAGTATTTTGATTGTATACTGTAAGGGTAAAGACAAAAAGAACTATATACAAATATTCTGGTTAGTAAACTTATTTTTCACAAAGTGTGGATTAGCAAGTCTGAAACTATTCGATGTGTTTTCTAGGATTGAGCAAGTATGAGTAAATATATTATGGAACGTGAATGTCAGGTTTCTCACTGTGGGAGAAAGGAGTTACAAGTAAGGAACAGGGAGAGGAAAGAATGAACCCTGTGGTGTTGGGTTGAAGTGGGGATCAGTATAATTTATGGTGTAATTCATGGTATGTCTGTCTATCTGTCAAGATAAGTAGATATAAATATGTGTGTATGTGTGTATACATACATGCATTTCCTACTCTACTGCTGAGAGGGCCTAGAATGTTATCCCAGTAGAATGAGTACACCTCATGCCCGAATTTTGGTTTCTAAAAACTATTCTCCAATAAAAGGATCCACAGTTCTTTTGAAAAATAGCTGATTCCAGAACTGGGGCAGGGAAAGTAGAAGATGAGGAGACTGGAATGTGTAATGAAGCCATAAAGTAACAAAGTGCTCACATAATGATCGGACCATGTGATCCAGCAATCCTACTTCTGGGTATATAGCCAAAAGAATCAAAAAGAGGGAGCTTGACAAGATGTTTGCACACTGGTGTTCATAGTAGCGTTATTCACAATAGCCAAGAGGTGGAAGCAACGCAAATGTCCATCAACAGATGAATGGATAAACAAAATATGGTATAAACATGCAATTGAATATTATTCAGCCTTAAAAAGGAAGGAAGTCCTGTCACATGCTGTAACAAGGATGAACCTTGAGGACTTTATGCCAAGTGAAGTAAGCCAGTCACAAAAAGACGAGTACTGTGTGATTTCACATATCTGAGTTATCTAAAGTAGTCAAATTCACGGAAACAGAAAGAGTGGTAGTTGCCAGGGGCTGAGGGGAGGCGGGGCATGTAGAGTTTTTGGTTATTCGCTATAGAGTTTCACTTTCGCAATATGGAAAAGATCTGTGGATTTGTTGTTCAATAGTGTGACTGGCTGCTGAAGTGTACACTTAAAAGTGGTTAAGATGGTAAATTTTATGTTATTTTTTTTTACCACAATTAAAAAAAAAATGGCCAGAGCATGTGAAAAGGATACAGGAACCAATATGAAGGTGTCCCAATGGCCAAATCTGAACAATTTGAGAAGCAAAATAAATAATTATAGTAATGGATTAGTATAAAATATAAATAAAAATAAAATAATTATCTTTGAGCTCATACTGATATAAATAAATAAACGGGGAAACAGGGGAGAGCTCTTCCTTATATTACAAATTTCAATAATTGTAGAAGGAATGGTGAATTAGAAAATCATCATTTGGGAAATACCATAATAATAACTGTTGCAGGAAAGAAAAATCAATGGATGTTAAATTTAAAATGGACAGGAAAAGTGATCATGAGAAAAAGAATATTTTCATAGTCTTTAAAGCATCTTCCCACAAGATACTTATTAATTACAAAGGGAAAAATGTGAACTTTACAGTAGAGAAACTGGTGGACACTGCCTTAACCAAGTGATCTCAATTAACTTCACCAATAATGAGATGTTTTGGCATCATGTGCCTTTTGATCTGATGCACTGAGAGGGACACAGTGTGACTTCTGCAGTAGTCATAAAAAAACCCAATAATTCTTGCCAAAAATTCATGACCTGAATTTAATCATTAGGAAACTTCAGACAAACCCAAATTGAGGGCCACTCTACAAAATAACTGGCCAATATTCTTCAAAATTGTCAAGATCATGAAAGACAAAGAAGACTTAGCAACTGTCCCGGGTTGGGGGAGACTAAAGAAATATGACAACTAAATGAGTGAGAGATCTTGGATTGGATTCTGGACCAGAAGAAGGACATTAGTGGGACTATTGGTGAAATTTGAAAAAGTCTGTAGATTAGTTAATGTTATTGTGTCAGTGTTAATTTCCTGTTTTGGTCATTGTACTGTGGTTATGTAAGATGTAAACATTTGGGGATCTGGGTAATGGGTATAGGAGAACTCTTTGTACCATTTTTGCCACTTTTTTGTAAGTGAAGTTATTTCAAAATGAACAGTTAGTAAAATAAAAACATAATACTTTGGGGTTTTGAATAACCCCCTGGTGTAGATCAACACTGTGTTCTGATGGCCGAGGAAGGAAGCAAAGAAAGAAAGGAAGAAAAAGGAAAGAAAAGAAAGAGAAATATCTTGAATGAGGAATCTGCTTGTCTCTTTTTACACCCAGAATATTGTATTAGGTTCTAGATGTCATAGTTTCAGAGAGATTTAGACAGGAAGATCAATAATATTTGAGCCATTTAATGTAAGGAATGGTTAACCTTGGCTCGCAAGTCTGGATGTACCTGGGAGCACTTACAGAATACTGACGTACCTGGGCCCCACCCCCAGAAATTCTGACTGGTCAATGGTGGGGCCTAGATGTTAGTATTTTTTAAAAGCTTCTGGGTGATTATGATGGGTAGTCAAGGTTGAGAACCCCTTTGTTAAAGGGACTGGAATGTTTAGCGAGGAGAAGACTCAAGTTAGCTCTACAAGAGTCATGTGGGGAGTTTGGGAATATAAGGCTTTCTGAGTTCTACCCCCTGGAGAGAGTTTTGGTGGATTTGGAGTAAGGTCTGCCTATCTATCTTTTTGAAAATTTTCCCTTGTGATCTTGATGTGCAGCCAGGTATGGGAACAGTGATATGAAACACCAGAGGATCTTGTTAAAATACAGGGTCTGATTCCGTAGGGCTGGGGTGGAGCTTGAGAGCCTATATTTCTAACTGGCTCCCAGATGATGCTGATGCTGCTGGTCCAGGGACCACGCTTGGAGTAGGAGACAGCTACTTAGTGTAGATTATTCCACAAGAGACTTAAGCATTGGATGTGGTGGAGGAAGTGGTCTAGACTAAGGTGACGTCCATTCTGAGAGTGTTAGTGAGGTCATTTACACCTCAGGGATGCATCTATTTAGTGTGGTAGATTGCAAAGAGCATTGGCTTGGGAGCTAGAGTGAATCTCATAGTCATAGTTTACTATCTGGGTGACCTTAAATAAATTATTTCACCTTTTTTGAGTCACAGTTTCCAATTAGCAAACTAGATACAATAAAATCTCCCTGGCAGATTAGCATTAGAGAACATGTGTTTAAAGGACCTAGCATAGCTCTTGACACAGAAAAGTGGTGACTATTATTATCGTTTATGCCATAGAATCCTCTTTTGTTGGAAGACCAGAGCTGTGATTAATGTGCATGAAAAGTCCTGTTAGGAACCTCTAATCAGTTTTGCATCAGAGATTACTTACTTCTATTCAACAGCCAAAAGAAGGCCATGGTTATTTAAGTGGAAATTATCTTGGCCTAATGAAAAATACTTGTTCTTCTCTGCCCCTGCATAATTAACTTTTGCAATCATTTTAAGTCTGTGCCTGATGAAATGTGACAAATGATTCACTGATTCAAACAAATATTTATTGAGTGCCTGTTACTCTGAGAGTCCAGTAGTTCTGAACTATCATAACTCTCTGCTTGGAGCATAGCTCAGACCTGAGCTCCTTTGAGCTAACTGTCTTCTTTGCATCCTGTGCTCCTTCAGAAAACCCCCTGGAAACATGGGTTTCAGGTTGGGCTAATACTTTCTTAGCACTCTGTGCACCCCTGTCATAGCACTTGTCTCTACCAGCCTGCAAGCTTCTCCTCCTCTTCCTTTCTTCCATTTTTTTCCTGCAAGGTTCTTGAAGGCATAGCCTCTTTGTAACTCCATAACTTAGTACAGTGCCTGCGCTCAAATTATTGTTGAACAGATTGCATGATACAGGACATCCTCAAGGAGATCAGAGTCTGAGGTGTGTGGGACAGTCAGGGAAGGCTTCCTGGAAAAGGTGATGCTTGAGCTCAGACTCAAGAGGAGGCAGGCTGGGGGAGGTACAGTGACTGGAAAGCGTGGTGCATTTGGGGCAGTGCACATGGTTTGGACAAACTGAAACCTAGGGCGGCAAATGGGAGAGGGGTGAGTGAAGCTGGAGAAGAGGCAAGGGCTAGTGCTTGACGGACTTAAATGCAGCTAAGGAGATTGGATTTTATCTTGATAATGAGGGGTCAGTGAAGGATTTTAAACAGGAATCTGTGGAGGGTGGGTTGAGGGTGATAGTAAATACAGGGAGATTGGATAGGAGTTTTATACATAAGCCAGGTAATTAGATCCCAGCTGTTACCCTTAATGCCTTTTCGGGTCTTAACTCCTTTCCCCCAGAGCAGAGTGCTTTACTGTGGAGGCGCCCTTTGCCTGGCTGCTTCACACAGGCTTTGACTGTGTAGTGGGAGCAGACCTTGGACGAGAGTCTGGCCCATGTTAAGCAGAAGGTGCAGCCACTTCTATTCTGTGGAGTGAGTTGGATAGCGAAAGGCCCTTTGTAAAAGCCTGGACCACATTTACAGAGTTTCAGTACCGGGTCTGCTATGTCCTAGCTATGGGGACATTGGAGAAGTTACATAATCTCTCTGAACCTCATCCATAGAATGGAGATGATACCAACCCTTCAATGCTTTTGTGAGAACTGAAGTAGAAGAGGATAATGATGAAAATACTAATGACCATTTAGTAGGCATCAATTGTGTGGCAGGCCCTGTTCCAATTACATTCAATTATTCATTAAAACTTGTATAAAACACTAAAAATAGTGTTTAGTTCATGGTACGTACTCAATAAATACTAGATTTCTCCCCCCACCCCCTGCTCATCATTGCATTTCCTATAGTGTATCAGTATCTGATAGATTATTGCCTTGGTATTGTCTTCCAAAGGACTTTATATTTATCCCCACAAATTGACAGAGAGAAAATAATGAAGATTTAATTTAAGCTCAGGAAGCAACCAGTGAGTAATTTCCAGCATCATTTCATTAAGGAAGTACTTGGGGCTTAGAAATCAACTGTACTTTAACCAAATTATAATTTAATACCATTAGCCCTTGAACTTAATTTTTAGGTTCAGAGTCTTGGGCTTCTACAGAAACTAGACAGAATTGCTACCTGTACTATGACATTGTTCATGTGCTATTTTGATATTTAGTGCCCGTCTTCAGACCAAATAATCAGAATAAACACCTGAATACAAGCTGTGTTTAAGAGACAAAATGGAATATGTAAGGATGACTTATACATCCCTGCCTGGGCCTAACAGGCTTCTGATGATACTGAGCCCTAGCTTTGTCTGAAAATAAATGAAAATACAGCTCTGCCCCACAAGTCTTCAGGAACACGGCTCACCATAGCCTTTCTTTTTCCTTTTTTGTGCAGGTTTTAGGTAGCTTGATCCTCTTTGACAGTATAAAGCACAGATTAAAACTAACTCTGTAGCAATCCCAGGATTATGGGCTCAGGAGAATAAATATTGGGTTGACTGTGAGATGATTTCAGTTAAATCTCATTGTGAAGAAAGCAGAGATGGGAGAGGCGGTTCTGAGCTTGGTTTACTGTTTATTCCTGGTTCCCCAAGATCAATTCTTAGGAGTGTCACAGTCCATTGTGCATACAGAACATGAGTGATTGTTCCTGAGAAGCGCGATGGGTTGCTGGCAGCAGTCATGACACCCAAAAATTGGCTGTGGCTCTGGGCCCGGCCCTCATCCTTGGTCAACAGAGCAAAACTCAGGGAAAGCAGGTGTTATAGTCATTGAAACACTCATCTGCTTCTCTGTGTCTACACTGCCACCCAAGTCAGAGGTTAGCTCATCTCTGGAGACTATCATAAAACTAGAAAATTTTAGAACATGTTCCATGTCTGAACCATCTTTCTTCTTTTCTTCCTTAAAGCCTCCTCCTCCTCCCTCTGGATATGGATTGCTCACTATAGCTCCATCTCAGATGCTGCCTTAGAGGGTGCAGGGTAGAGGATAAGAATAATATGTAACATTTCCCTTATTTCCACCCTTCATTTTCCAGCAACAGCTGCAGGCATACGTGGCCTGGGTGAATGCACAGCTCAAGAAGAGGCCAGCGGTGAAGCCGGTACAGGACTTGCGACAGGATCTTCGGGATGGGGTGATCCTGGCATATCTCATCGAAATTGTTGGTCAGTTGGCCCTGGACACTGATGCTAGCTTAAACCAGAACATGGCCTTCTTTATCCTCCATATGTCCTTCACAGCAGATTGCTGCTTCTTTAAAATATATGGAAATGGAAGTAGAGCAGATTTAAAATACTTGCCCAAGGTTAATTCATTTATGTATTAGTCACTAAACACTGTGTGCCAGGCACTGTATTATGCTTTGGGAATATGAGGATGAGCCCCATCTATGCTCAAGAGTCTCCCAATCTATTTGGAAAGACTGGAAAATGAAGTCAGTTCCATTAATGTGTTTACTCTGATGGGGTAGGTACAGATAGAAGCATATGGGGGGACACCCAACCCAGTCTTAGGGGTTCAGGGATAGCTTACCAAATGAATTGATGTCTAAACCAAGGCTGGAAAAGGAAGTATTAGCCAGGCAAAAAGGTGTGTTACCAGCAAAAGGACCCCTCTGTGATACTCACTACCATAATGCTTCATGAAAGGGCTTGTCCTCTTGAAGCCCTGGAATTGTTGCTGGCCATGCTTATTAGATGGTACCACAGCCTTATTTCTATTGCATTTGTCCATGGCTCTATAATTATAATATTATTACCATTCACCAAATGGTAATTGTTTACTTATCTTTCCTATATAGACTGAGCTCTTTAAGGGCAGGTAGAGTATAATTTTTTGTTTGTTTCCACACTCTTACCCAAGTGCCTGGCACATAATAGTTACTCAAACATTTATTGTTATATTAGTCAGCTGACCTTGCTTAGAGTCCTTGAGGGATGTGGGGCTTGTAAGTTGTGTGGAAGAAGCCGGGTTTGCTACAGGCAGCCTATCCATGAGTACCTCACTGGGACAGCTCATGGATTCATCAAAGTATTCATTTTTAATGAAAATAACAATGGTAATACTAATAGTAGCTGCCATTTATTGAACACTTTCTATCTTGTTTAATTTCATTTGATCATCAACTCTTAAGAAACATAATATTATCCCCATTTTTAGGAAACAAGCTTAAAAGAGAGGATTTATAAAAATAAGTAAATTCATTGAGCACTTAGAATATATCAAGCATTTTGCTAAGCATGCTACTTTGACTGATTGAGTTATGATATGGGTGTGATATGAGTACTACTGTCGTTCTTGTTTTGTGATGTTTACAAAGGTAAGCAACTTTACAAGGTCACATAACTATAAGTGGCAAAGCAGAGGTACAAAACTAGATCTGCTTTAATTCCAAAGCTCATTTTAAACATTTAAATTTTCACTTATTTGAATAGATTGTACTTGAAAATATAATCAGGTAGAAAATCCAGAAGGTGTAAAAAGATATAAAGTCAAAAGCCTTTTTTCCACCTATGTCCCTCTGTCAGCTCCTTGTACTTTCTGGAGGCAACCAGTGTTAGCAGTTTCCTGAATTTCTTTCAGAGATATTGTGTGCATATACAAGCAATATGAATGTGTACTCTTATTCTCCCAAAACCCAAATTCTTTTTTCCTTTCTTTTTTTCCTTAATTGAAGCAAAAGCCAGATTCTTAAATGCTGGATTCTATTGTGACTTTGCTATATGAAAAAACTCCCTGAATTCACTACCTTATTTCCCATTCTTTCTTTGAGCTTTTGCTCCCACTGCTCCACTGAAACTGCTCTCCTCAAGGTCACAGCCTCCACCTTGTCAAATCCAGTGGCAAGGCCTCAGTCCTCGTTGTACTCACGGTAGAACTTGATCCAGGTGATCCCTCCCTCCTGCTTCACACACTGCTTTGCGTGGCTCCCAGGACCCTGTGGACTTGCAGTCCTCCTCCTTCCCCGCTGGCTTCTCCTGTTTGCTTTGCTGCCTCTTCTCCTTCGTCCTGACCTCTAAATGTTGAAGTTCTCCAGGGTCAGTCCTGCCCTTGTGTATACCCTATCCCTAAGTGATCTCTTCCCTAATTTGTATCCTTAGCCCTAAACTCTTCCTTGAATTGAAGACATGAATATCAGCTTCCTAGTCACCATCTCTCCTTGGATGTCTACACTGCAGCTCTGACTTCACATGTCCTACTCAGAACTTTTGATTTCCTTCTCCCTGTGAATCCCTTTATCCTCCAGGTTTCTTCATGTAACACATCATGGTACCATTCACCCTATTAATGCAGAACACTTAGAAGCCGTCCTTAATTATTCTCTTTTCCTCTTATATCGTATCCAGTCCTTCACAGGTGCTGTCTGCTTTATATCAAATATTTACCTGTAACTTGGTACACCTGAAATTTATATAATGTTATAAACCAATGTTGTCTCAATAAAAAAATTAAATAAAAAAATAAAAGCAATCACCTAACAAAGAACCTCTCTTGACTTAGAATAGGACTTACTTGTGTTCTTCTAGTTTTTTGGGGGGGAAAAGACAAAAAAATTTATCTGATATCTGACTTCTCACCTGTCAGCCTCTTCCACTCTAGCCCAAACCATCGTTATCTCTTGCCTTGACTCTTTTCATTTTCTAACTAATCTCCCTGTTTCCTCTCCAAATAATCTATGTCCACACAGAATCAACTTTTAAAAACATAAATAAAATCAGGTAACTCTCTTGCCTCAAACTCTCCACTAGCTACCCATTACACTTAGAAGATGATTCAGGCTCTTTGGTCCACGGAACCTCACAGGACCTGGCCTTGCATATGTCTCTGCCTTCTCCTAGGACTCGACTCCTCGCTGTCTCCATTCCAGCAGCACTGGTCTTGTTGCTGTTCCTCAGATAACCTGAGCTCATTCCCATTTTGGGATTCGTACCTGTGGTTCCTCAGTCTGGAATGCTTTCTCCCCAAATCTTAGCATCTCTTACTTTATTCAAGTCTCTGTTCAGATGTCTTCTCAGAGAGGCTGTGATCACTCTTTGTTTTTCCTCATGGAATTTATCACTACTTGGAATTGGATTAAACATTTACTTGTTAACCTGGTCATCTGTCATCCCTGCAGATATAAACTCTGTGATGGAAGGGCCTTTTTGTCTTATTCACTGCTGTTTCTCTGGTGTCCAGAACAGTGCCTGGCACACAGTGGGTGCTCGATGAATATTGTTGAATGAATGAATATCCACACAGTAACTTCAGAGGCCCCTGGGAGTAGATGTGAAAATTTTAAGGCCCTTCAAAAGGCTTTCATTTTCCTATTCCCCATCCAAGTTACAAACACCAAGGCTTAACTCACTTGCGTATTTATATATAATCTTAGTGTTTACATCAAATAATGCCTTACTATCTGTCTGGGTACTATGAAACTTTGATAGTTTCCTTCCTATAACTTCGTATATTTTCTGTCTTCTAACAGCAGGAGAAAAGCTGAGTGGGGTACAGCTGAGTCCAAGTAACCAACAGGAGATGAAGAATAATGTGGAAAAAGTGCTGCAGTTTGTAGCCTCCAAAAAGATTCGTATGCACCAGACATCGGCTAAAGGTCAGTGCCTCATCCCATCCTTGGTGCATGCGTACACTCAACTTTTTTTTTCTTTTTCTTTAGGTTATATTCTTTAAAAAAATTTTTTTTTATTGAGGTCATATTGATTTATAACATTGTGCAATTTCAGATACACATGATTACATATTAGTTTCTGTATTAGACTGCATCGTGTTTACCCCCAATAGTCTAGTTTTTATCCGTCATTGTACATATGACTACATTCAGCTTTAATTGATGATTGCCACCCTCAGAAGAACCATCAGTTGTGTAGCTGAGGTTTCTGGGTAGACAGGAGTAGGATCAGGCCCATGACCTCATATCACTTTTCCATAAAGAAAGTTATCCTCTTGGGATGAAACTATTATCAAAATCTGAGTGTTTTGGAAACCCGGGTGGAGATAGAAGTTCTCTATTCATTTTCATTAAATAAAGGTTTACTTGAGTGTGTGTAGGAAAATTAATAGAGAAGAGATTACAAAATTTGGATTTTAATTTTAGAATATCTCATTTAAGTTATCAAAAATGAAGATCTAATAGTCCCCCTTATCAACAGGGCATACGTTCCAAGACCCCCAGTGGATGCCTGAAACTGCAGATAGTACTGAACCCTATCTATACTGTGTTTTTTCCTATACATACATACATGTGATAAAGTTCAGTTTATAAATTAGGCACAATAAGAGATTAAGAACAATAACTAATAATAAAATAGGACAATTATAACCATATACTGTAATAAAAGTTATGTGAATGTGGTCTCTCTCTCTCAAAATATCTTATTGTACTGTACTCACCCTTCTTGAGATGACGTGAGATGATACGATGCCTACGTGATGAGATGAAGTGAGGTGAATGACGTAGGTATTGTGACGTAGCTTCCTGCGCAGGACAAAGCGGGATGGCCTGAGATTTCATCATGCTACCAGAATGGCATGCAATTTAAAACTTATGAATTGTTTATTCCTGGAATTTTCTATTTAGTATTTTGGGACTGAGGCTGACTGAAACCATGGATAAGGGGACTACTGTAGAGTACGCCTTTCAAGTTCCTAGGGTTTCCTGACCAAGAATTCTTTAAGTCATAATAGTCTATATTTTTTTCTAACTAGTTTTCCAGAATGAAAATATTTTATACAATTTTTTTTTTGGACATCACAGAACATTCCAGGCAGGGTGAAATGGGCTCTGTGACCTCTGCATGTGCCCTCTCCTATAGCCACAAGGCCAGAAGAGGACACTTCTCAATCCATTTTGAGCTCAAGCTACGAGGAAGAAATCGTGTAGGTGTCCTTGGAGAGCAGAGGCTCCCTAGTCTTCTTACTGTTTCTCTAGAATAGGTTGTAATCTGGTTCTGTTTCAGCTTCAGTGTCTGGGCCTGACTGCCCATGGCTCTGATGAGAATGGGGCCAGGAGGGAGCCCTCCTTTCACCTTGGATTATTGGTGTTCTCTGTGTTGGGGTTATTCAGTGGGGCAGATACTCACCATTGACAGTACCCTGTAGAAGGTATCAATCAATCCTTCTCAAAGCCTTGCATATTTAAAAGGCTTTGAAACTAAAAAAAATAGAATATTACCCATTTCCTTACATTAACTTTCACCAGACCTATCCCATTGTCTTCTGCCTGCATTCGTCTTTTTTTCTAGGGCAAAATTTAGAATGTCATAATATCTCAGATCTGGTCCCCATGAGGAGTGGGCTTGGGGATCTGGCCCATTAAAGTCGGCTATTTTGAGGGAGCACTGCCATTCAGGGCATCATTGTCTTTTACCTGGAGAAGTGCAACAGCTTCCTAATTAGTCCCACTGCATCAATTTTTTTCCCTTCCTGTCTGCTCTCCACACTGCAGCTGGAAAGATCTTTCTAAGAGAACATTTGCTTATGCCAGTCCTCTGTATCCGAGGACCCTTAGGATGCACTCCACGGTCCTTCCTGTGGCTTACCATGCCCTTTCTGACCTGACCTCTGATTCACCCCCCTCATCTTTCACCCTCTCTCCCTGCACTTTGAGCATTAGCTCTGCCGAACTTCTTTCAGTTCTACCACAGTACTGTGCCATGGAAATATAATATGATTCACATAGGTAACTTAAAAATTTCTAATAGTCACATTGAAAAAAAGATGAAATTAATATTAATAACATTTTATTTAACCCAAAATATTATTTCAACATGTAATCAATATAAAAAACTATGAAGGAAATGTTTTGAATTCTATTTTTTGTACTAAGGCTAATGAGATTTCTTAGTTCTATTTTTTTTGTGTGCTAAGTCCTACGCTTATGGCGCACTGCACTTCAGAATATAGCTACCTTTTAAGGCTCAGTAGCCACATGTGGCTGGTGCTCCCCTATTGGACAGCACAGCTCTAGTAGGTCATGCTCTTTTTCACCTCTAGACCTTTATGCCTGCTGTCCCCTCTTCTTGGAATACCCTTTACCTTGTCTTCCCTCATCTGATGAACCACTTTTCATCAACCAAGTCTCAGTTTAGAACTCACTTCCTCTAGGAATCCTTCCCTGAGCCTTCTAGACTAGACAAGATGCCTCTACTCTAAGCTCCCAAAGAATCCCCTTCTTCTCCTTCCATAACACGTTATTGTGCTTTATTGGAATTGCTTGTAAGTCTTCCTTCTCCCTGTTGAATGTGGCCGTGTGAGGACAGAGGTCTAGACTGCCTTGTTTGCCTGTGTCACTAGCAAATACGCATTAAATGAGTAAGTCCTCAGCCTTCTGCCTCCTTCTTAGGACCTCTTGGTCTGTTCTGCCCCTCAGATATTGTGGAAGGAAACCTGAAGTCTATCATGAGGCTGGTTCTTGCCTTGGCAGCTCATTTCAAACCTGGCTCAAGTAGGACGGTGAGCCAAGGACGGGACTCCAGAGCCCCTCTGCAGAGTCACCAGCCACACTGTGCCACTGCCGTGGCCCAGGGAGCAGCTGCCGCTCTGGCCGACGTGTGTCATGATATGTCACGGTCAGGACGCGATGTCTTTCGATACAGACAGAGGTAAGGGTAGAGGCGAGGGATGGAGACTTGTCCTTCTCTCTGGTATTTCTCCCCTTAAATGATGCAGTGGGTGGAAATATCACCTAAACAGCTCCACATTGCAGAAAAGAGCATGGAGTGGAGGTTGGAGAGGGCGCTCCAAAAGAAAAGCCCTTTTTACAGCAGTGTTTATTTTGTACTTAGCAGAAAGTAAAGAAATCATATATGTAATTTTTTGCTCTGGTGCCCAGAATTTTCAGTATGTGTCTTCTTCACTGGGAGATATGTGGGAGCAGTGGTCCGGTACATCTGGGGAGTCTCTCCCTAATGTATCCTAAAGGCCAAGCTGTTCTGGAGAGTCATGCAGGAAACACTTTGGGGGTTGTGTGTCTGGTGAGAGAGAGCATGACCCTGAGGTGTTGCAAAGATTGGTGAAATTACTTGTTTTTACGTCTCTCTTCCCTACTAGTTTTCAAGTGTCTCCAAGGCAGGGGCTTGCCTTATTCATCTTATTTCCATAGTGCTCACAGAGGGGCTATCTATCAGTACCTGTTGAGTTGGCCTGAACTGAAAGACTGACACCCTCTCCTTGTTGGTGCCCCCTGACTTTAGGAACAGCAGCATGGACGAGGAGATTGAGAATCCGTACTGGAGCGTGCGAGCCCTGGTGCAGCAGTACGAAGGGCAGCAAAGGTCCCCGTCTGAGTCCAGCTGCTCCAGGTAACTGTGGCCTCAGATTCTTTCCACTACAGTCCTGGCTAAAAGCTGAATTCCTGGGGATTCTCAGGGTTCTCGGTTTCAAGCAGCAACACAGCAGGCAGTAAGGCTCCTAAGCCCTTTCTCTTTCCCTCAGTTTGTATTTGGCTTTAAAAGGGGAGCCTTCAGCACTGCCTTGCGGTTTTGTGCTGGCGGGAGGGTGGGGTGGGGTGTTGGTAAATTTCCCACATAAGGAAGCTTTGTGCAGAGCCCCAGTGCCAGTGCTTAGCTGTGTCCACGTGGGGGCGTGACTGTGCCCTCCAGCCCAATGCGTCTCAGCTGCCATTGTTTTTGAGAGCTAGTTTTACTGCATTGTCTTTGCGCCTGAGTGTAACTCTAAGTTATGTCTTGAGAAGCTGTATAAAACTAGAGAAAAAATGGGTCAGAGTTGTCTGAGAGCATTAAAATGTTTCCAACTTTCATTTATAGGGCTGGGAATTGTGGCAGATTAGTATGCATTTGAGTGGGCCAATGATGTTTGTGACTCTAGCTGAAAGGCTGTCTATATCCCTTAGAGCCAAATGCAGAGACCAAAACAGGACAAAGTGCTCTAATGAAAGCCTGATCAATGCCAAGTGCAGTGGCAGAAAAAGACTGCTTTCCTGGCTCATGTAAATCATGGTCCTGTAAACACATCCCCAGATCATGTTAGCTTATTTACTAACTTCATTTCATTGCTGAGTCACATTTAATTTATGCTCTTACGACCTTTTCTCTCTTACCCCAACCCAGTTTAGTCTGTTCTTGTTAAGCCTAATTGTTCTTTGTCTTACATATATCTTATGTGTATTTGTTTTCTTCTTATGATTTCTTTTCCTCATGAAATTCCATCTTAGTTTGATGGACCATTTTCTAATTTATCAAGGTCACATGGAATTCTTTCCAGTGTTTTAATATACTGGTAACCTAATGCAGTTCCCTTTAATTTTCATATCTAATAGATGTGCTTTTTTGTTTATAAATTTCACACAACATAAAATTAACCATTAATCATTTTAAAGTGTACAATTCAGTGGCATTTGGTACTTTCATAATGTTGTGCAACCATCACCCCTATCCAGTTTGAAGACATTTCATCACCCCAGAAGGAAAACCTGTACTTGTTAAGCAATAGGTGTGTTTTCAATACGAATCTAAGCCATTTCTTCCTTGCTTGCTGTGGAGACTATCACTTGGTACAGAATCAAAGGATGTTTCATTGTATGATGAGATCTGTTGCTTCTTGCATGGGTACAGGCCTTTGACTCCTCTGGTGCCTGCCAGAGTTAGAGAGAGAGAGAGAGAGTGAATTGGAGATCCACTGGAAATGGGGCTGCAGTGGGCTGACCGTGACAGTTTTCCAGGAGAGGGGTCAGAGAATAGTTTGCATTCCCCTTTCTGTCCTTCACTGCTTCCTGATTTTGTCATTTTCTTCTAAGCCCACTCCTCACTCACCTCTCTGGGATGCTCGGTCAGCACCTTGCCTTTACCTCGGTGAGCTCCCTGGGACCCAGCAGGCTCTGGAACATTCTGCCCACCCATCCCCTTCCTCAGGGGAAGCCCACCTAATGGCCCGGTGACCCATGAAGGCCAGGAGACCCGGGGATGAGAAGATAGGAAAGATAGCCCCGGTGTTTAATCCTCTCCCCCTGCTCCTCGAGACATCCTGGCGAAATCCAGCGCTCCTGTTGCTTCCTACGTAGACCAGCCTCGGGCCAGCCTCTCACTTTGTCCAAGCAAAATGATCCTTAGTTGGGAAAAAAAGAACACATGAAACGCCCGAGGGGAAGGTGGGAGGAGATAGGCGGTCGACGGGTTTCCGGGGAAGAGTCTCTCCCGTAAGGAGCCAGGATAGACCTGCCCCGACCTCGTTGTCCACGAAGGGAAGGGTCAGAGTAGAGAAGGCAGTGTTTTCAGTTCTGGGGTTCTTAGGACGAGGACCAGAGACCCTCCTCGGGATTCTGCGGAACGGCGGCCCCTCCCCTGCCCGGCCCCGCCCGTGCCCCCCGCCCTCGCCCTCGCCCTGCCCCTGCCCAGAGCTCGGCCGGCCCGCCGCGCGTCCGCCTGGGTCCGAGCCCGGCGCTGCCTGGCCGCGTGTGACAGCCTGGGAGGGGGGCGGAGGGGAAGAGAAGGGAGCGGAGGGAGGGACCAGGGAGGCGGCGCGGAGCCGGGATCGTCCGCACGCTCGCCGCCCCGACTCGACCGCGCAGCTGGAGCCGCGGGATCATTGCCCCCGGTCGGAGATGGGTTGAGATGCCTGCGCCCGGGAGCATGCCCGGAGCCGCGCGGCCGCGGAGACCACGATGCCGCTGCCAGGGACCCGCAGCCCGCGAGGGGAGGCAGCTTCCGCCGAGGCCAGGCTGCTGCAGTGTCTGAGCCGCCGGGACAGCGCGCCTCAGACCCGGGAGCATCCCTGTCCCTGGGGCCGTGACGCCTGCCTCTCTGTCCTTCCTACTCTCTCCCGCGATAGGGGCAAGCAGCTCTGGTAGTTCTTCGGGCCCCAGCGCGGGGAGACATGCCCGAATTTGGGAGTGCTGTGACTCTCAGCCTCCCGCTTCACCCAGGGAAGCAGGCTTGCTGAAGCCGGAGCCAGGAGGGGGACCATGGGAGGGACGCAAGTCAAATGGTGAGCTGAGGCCACTTTGGCTTTGGAGGTGGGGGGCATGGGTGGGAGCAGGGCCAGGACTGAGCATTCTGTTGGCCAGAGACAGAGGGGGATGGGTGGGGGCGCTATACTAGGGAGAACAGGCTGCTGGCCTGGGGTTAGCACTATAAAAGACAGTGGGTTTCGGACGGTGGAGCCAGCATAGGGAAGGAGGAGTGGCACTTTACCCTGTCTTGTCTCTGCTAAGGGAGACAAGGAGAGAACAGGACTCTCTTTTTGGGGGAAGGGGGGTAAGGACTCTCTTTCTTATCACTCATTACTCATTTAAAAAAAATTGATTTGACTAATATGGAAGTATCTAGCTGGGGGTTGCCTGTCTAATAAGTTAAGACTGGAGAGATGTTACACCTGTGAGAATTAAGAAACGTATCACGGGGACCTGATTTGCAATCAGTTGTTCCCTGACTTGAGAGGATTATGATGGGAAGTAGGGGATTACCTGTTTATAAAATAGGGTTTTTAAGCTAATCAAGGAGAGCCTAAATGATATAATTAATTAGCATTAAAATACTTTTCTCTGACTTGAGGCAGAGGCTTTAATGCACCATCCTCATCTAGTGAGGTTCTTGGGGAGGCAGCCGTGATGTCTGCTCTGACCTGTGCCTCAGGATTTTTCTTCCTCAGGTCCTTCATCCTTTGACCTGGCCATCTAGTTTCACCGTCTTACCTCTCTGTGGCCTCACATACTGGCAGCCTCAATTCAAGAAAGGGAAATGTTGTTTTCCTTTGGCTGCTCTGCCACTCCCCCAGTGGGGGTGGATATGCAGACATCCGCCTCCTTTTGCCCTTATATGGGCTACAGCTCACTTAGGAGGGAGAAGGTGGAGCTGAGCATGCGTCTCTGCTTTTAGGAAAGCAGTTTTCCAGCATCCTAGGTTCACACTACTCCTCCCACCCCACCCCCCTTCGTCTCACACATGCCAACCGTGGTCCAGCCAAATGCAGGCAGTGGAACATGACAACCATAGCACCTTGTCAGCTGAGAAAGTGTTGTCTGATTATTTCCCAAAGAGGAGCAGCCGTTGTAAGCATGTCTGCACTTGGATCCCTATTTCCGTAAGAAGACTAATGCTGAGGCCTGAACAGTCGTAAATCTGTTCTTATAAATGACATAGTACCCTTAGACTAGTGCTTTTCCAGCAGCTAACGCATATTGGTCTGGAAGTCAGATTGCCTAAGTGATGAAAGATGGATAAGAGAGTTCTATAAAGCAATTATCTTTTCTAAATGCCACCTCTTGCTGCTTACCACCTCTCTTGCCTGTTTGGGTTATAGATCTATAGATAGGGTTAAGTGACTTTCTTTAATTTGAAGAAGCAAAAAACTTTGAAATTTTTTCTGAGGGCCTAATAGGGGTGAGAATGTATTACTAGTTGGAGTCATTCCTACCAAGCCCTTAAACTCTGGACAGTGAGGAAGATGAAACGCTGGTCCTCAGGCTGCTTCAGAGGGTTTAAAATCTCTGGCTACCTCCATGGTGCTTGGCTCTTGTTTTTACTGGTTTCTAGGAAGACAAAATGTTAACTCCTGATCGTGGCTGTGAGGATTAGCCTGGGAGACTTCGGGGGCACATTAAGTGGGTCAGTGAATCCTAGACACTTTCACTGTTGTCTGGGTGATGGATTTGGAAAGAATTCCTGAGAGGGAGCTGGGTCTGCAGACCCCACAGCCCCTGAGATTGTTTCGGTGCTGATGTTCTCAAGGTGTGATGCAAAGAAGGGCTCTTCGGGTGGAAGCATTGGCCTTACATTCCCATCTTGTCTTGTAGATTTGCTGTTGTTCTGGAGACTTAAAATTCCACTTTCCTAAAAATCTGAACAATTCCTTCCAAGGCTAGTAGTTATAGCATAACTCAAGAACTGTCATGAAGTTTCTGATGACAATTTGAAAATACTGTGGCAGAGATGTAAATAACTGTTTGATGGGAGTAAATCAAGTAAACCTTTACCATCCCCTAACGGGTCTTTTCCCCTTTTGATGTATTAGCCTTTTCCTTATCACATCCTAGCTTTGTTAATATATCACTGCCCCTTTGCTCAGCCTGACACTGTTCACACTCCAGCGATTTCTACCCCGTGAGGCACCCTCCACACTGCCCCCTCCTTTGGGATCTGCCCAGAGCTGATCTGTCATGATTACTCTGCTGGTATTGCTTGTGTCTGTGAAAGATCAATGTATTAGAAGTAGATTTTCCTTCTAGCTCCCAAAGCTACTAAGACATGAAGTCATCAGTCTCTGAACTTGGGCCCAGGGATGGTGGTGGTGGTAAGTAAAAAAAAAAAACCCAACCAAACAACACCAAACTTGGAGTTCTTTAAAATGCTAGATTACCCATACTTCTGATCAATCTCTTTTCAATGAATTAGGCTTAAAGGTAGCCTTGTTGTGGAAAAGGCTTCCTAGGACTGGGTCATTCATTCATTCAATGTACATTTCATTCATTCAATCAGTTCATATTCATTCATTCGACAAATATTTGTTCTTATTGGGGTTCTGTGTTAGGCAATAGGAGTAAGATTAATAAGAACATTTTTCGGGGATAAATTATGAAAAGTTTGGCTTCTAAACAAGTGTTCATAATAATTGTTTCTCTTTCTTTTCTTTTGATCACAGCCTGACTTCACCCAGTCCTATCCACAGTGCAAAGAGCGAATCCATTATAACCCAGTCAGAAGAGAAGGCAGATTTTGTGATTATTCCCTCTGAAGGAATAGAGAACAGAACAGGTACTATTTCTCAGCCTGCCTAGTTGGCTCAAGAAACAGCCCTCGGCTTGAAGAGTTTAGGGGTCCTGACTATCTACCTGTTAGCTCCCTGGCCTTCTCCCTCTGCATAGTCTGTGCGTGCGGCGTCAGTTCTAGAGGACTCTAATGCTTTGGAGCCAACTCGTGTGGTTATCCTCTTACAGAATGTCACTTCTGATGTCCTGGTTGTCAAAAGTTCTGCAGCAGCATAGACAGGCTGTTCATCAGCTGGCTGCTATAAATTAGGAAATGACTTTGGGACCGTCAGAAGCCTTAGTCAAGTCAACAGTTTTATTACTTCTGTGTTATACAGATCATTTCAGTACTTCCTAACTTAAACTGGGGCCAGGAATACGTAGTAGGAGCTGAGGTGTCTGTGAGACCATACGGTAGAGAGCAGGTCTACAGCAGGCCTGGTATGAGGACCACAGAAGGGACCACAGAGAGTTCCCTTTGTTTAGACGACTTCTTCTTCCGTCTCAATCACTCTGCTTTTTCTTGCATAAACACAGAGGGAAGCACGGAAGAGGCAAAGCACGTGATTTAGATAGAGTTTTGTTCACCTATGAGGGATGAATGAAACCGAAGCCCTCAGAAGAAAAACTGGAGTTAAATTCTTTCTTGCTCTGCTCCCCCTTTAGCCCTGGTGTTAGTACCAAGGTGTCAGTCATGTTACTGAGTCGGTAACCATGGGACCCTGGGGAGGGAGACGGAGAGCATTTATTGAGTGCCTGCTCTGGGCCAGGCACCATGGAGCCCTGCATGTAAGTTACCTCATTTAATCTTCCCGACAACCCTGAAGGAGTGTACTTATATTCATTCTTATGAATGAGATCAGAGCAAAGAGACTGTAAGGGTAGGAAAATAAAACCTGAGAGAGATCCAACAATTTGTGCGAGTGTGCTTTTGCTGGTTTGTTTCCTGTGTGATTTACACAACTTAAATGTGACAGGGTTCAGTTATGACAGAATGGCCAAAGGAAGGTTGAGTTGAGGTCTCCCCTCTGAAGCTCCAGAGCAACAAACAGGAATTTTGTTTTCATTGCACCTGACAGCTCCCCTCTTGGTACCTGGCAGAATCAAGCTCTGGGAATGCCAGTTCTGGAGAATTAAGAGTAAAATGTGTGTCCCATACCAAGACTCCCAAAGAGGGAGTCTTACTGCTTCCTAAAGATTCTACAGAGGATAGATGTCCCGCACAGAGTAAGTGTTGCTCTCCAGAGCCTGGAGTTAAGAATGGTTTCTTTATGTCTCACAACCCCCCCCCGGTGGAGAGTCCAGTTTCTGCAACGAGGACAAGTTCAGAAGGCAGGTGACCTGAACCTATGAACGCAGAGGACTGTGAACACTTTCTGCTGGAACCTCACTTTTGTTCAACATGAACTCTACTCCTTCCTTTCATTTTGCAGAGGAGACAGACTCTCCATTATCCCGCGACTGGCGACCGGGCAGCCCGGGAACCTATCTGGAGACTTCATGGGAAGAACAGCTGTTGGAACAACAAGAACACTTAGAAAAAGAAATGGAGGAAGCCAAGAAAATGATATCAGGATTACAGGTAGCTCTCTCCCTTGTAGTTTGTCTTTGGTGCACCAGTTGATTATTATTCTTAAGCCACTAGTATCAGCTGAAAATAAACTGAGTTGTCTATGAGGTCGGAGTTGAATGGGGAGTTTAGATGGAGGGAGTAGTATACAATGAGCAGAAAGTTCCTTCTATGTAGGCACTCTTAAATGGACTTTATGGACTCTTTTTATAGCACAGCTGTTAGGATTTCTGCAAGCCTGGGAGCCCTTATTGACCCCTACAAAGCCTTATTCTGGCTCTTGGCTTCATAGGTGGGTTTCTCCCCTCTCTGCAGCTGCAGACCTGCCATTGCAACGTTCACCAAAGAATGGCACTGTGAAGAGTCAGGGATTTTCTCCTAGAAATTCTTCAGCAAAAGGGGTGGAAGAGCCAGTAATGCCGCAGGTTTCCATTTGAGTCTAGCTGAGGGATTCAGCTCAGTCCCGCTGCATTTGCAAATGGATGCTGACCACGGTGATCAGGTAGAAGAACTTTTCCTCGAGCCACAGAGCCCTTCAGGTTTTCCTATACCTTCAGTGCCAGCTCAGCAAATCTCCCCCAGAGGCCGTTTGACCCACTTGGCTTAGTTCCTACCCCGATCGACCCCCCAAGTCCTCTGTCTTTGTGCATCTGTCCCTTTTTAGGGGAGCCCGTGTGGTGTGCTGATGACCCTGAAATTGCCTAGGAATATTCTTTTCTTTTTATGCTAGGAACTGCACTGCTTCTGAATTGTCAAATATTTATGGACACATAAACAAAGCCCACATTATGTGAGTGACTCTGGCAGCCGGCAGGCGGTGGAGGGCGTGCTCCCAGCCAGCCAGCAACAGGGTGCGGACACAAAGGGTTCCCAAAGAGAAAAGGGGATTGGTGCTGGGGTAAAACAATTTGCATAATATATGCCCCAGGCACTGAGGAGGGTTGTAGGAGTGTTTACTGCCTAAACATTCCCAAGGAGAGTTGTTGATTTTCCCCCATTTGCTCTGTATTTTTAAAATGTCTGCCTTTTAGATCCCTTTTCTGCCACCCCATTAAGGAATGGTTTTAATTAATGGAATGTTTTTTGTGTGCTGTCCTTTAGTAGGAGGTGTGAAAGCGTGGGGAACTTTGGGATTCCACCCAACCAGGTCTTTCCCAGGATCATTTGCATTATATGAGCATAGATATCCATCAATTGGCTTTCAGTTGGGTTTGCATTTTTCAGCCTGGGAGAAATCCGATGGCAGATTAAACAGAAAAAGAAGAGAATCTACAGGCAGAAAGTCAGCATCCTAATATTCCCTGCAAACAGAGGAGTTTTAATTCGCAGCCACATGATCACAATGAGAATTCAGTTCCATTATAGAATACAATGGGGTTCACAGCATCCACTGGGCTGCTTAACTCTTTCAGTGATGAAGAAGTTGCATGCTAAGCCACATCCAGGATTTCTGACTTATTAGTATGCCTTAGTTAGAGCCCGTTGAACACTGCCAGTAGAGTCGGTATTTCTGTAACATGCCCTCCCTTAGCAACCTGTAGCCCTGTGGCGGCTTTTTTTTTTCCTTTTGGTGAGGAAGATTCACCCTGAGCTAACAACATCCATTGCCAAGCCTCCTCTTTTTTTTTTTGCTTGAGGATAGCCCTGAGCTAACATCTGTGCCAATCTTCCTCTATTCTTTTGTACATGGGACACCTCCACAGCATGGCTGGTGAGTGGAGTAGGTCTGCACCCTGGATCTGAACCCGTGAACCCAGGCCACTGGAGCAGAGCGTGTGGAACTTGAACCACTAGGCCACAGGGCCAGGCCCCCTTTGGCTTCTTATACTTGTCTATACCTCTTGCTACAACTCCATGGGATAATCAAGTTAATTTGTTTTACTAAAATATTATTATTAATCAGTGCTTAGTAGGCCAACCAGTGGCTGGATTTTAAACTGTTTTCATATACCAACGTTTGTGATGTAATTTGTGTTCTCTCACTTGCGACAGGATTAAACCTCTGTAACTCATCTTGTTGATTGGATTGAGAAAATGTCGTGATATAAAACGGGGACACTTTTTAAATCTTTCACTGAGCTGATAGATCTCGTAATACCTACCTGCAGGGGTAGATCCAAGTTTTGTGAGTCCTAAAATAGACGATTTTCGGGGCCTTCTTTAACAATAGGATTACAGATTAGGAACACAATATTAGATGTAGGGCCTTGGAAGGGACAGTGCATGGGGGGGCTCTGAGGCTTCAGCTTCCTTAGCTTCAGGGTAAATCTTCACCCGCCCCCCCATATTCTAATAAAAACAAAGCCTAGTGTGAAGAGTTGAAATGAAGACGTGTCTCTGCAAATATGTTTTCCTTCTTGTTCTATCCAGGTTGCTTTTGAGAGTAAAAATGCAGAATTATTAAAGCAAACAAAAATTAAAAAAACCGAAGTCAATATGCCAAATGTATTCCAAATAATTCATTGTGATAAACTTTTCTAAACCAAGATAATGCCACACTGCTTTTAGTTCACTTTCTAGCCAGTACAGTTCAGTTTGAACAGCTCTGGTTGGAAACGTCACTTCTGAAAGGAGAGTTTATTTTTAGATTTTTTTCGGGGGCCAAGGAGCCTTGGCGCAGAGGATTCAGGTGCATCTGGAAAGATGAGAGAAACCGAGAGCAGGGGCCTGACAAAAGGAACCCCAGATAGACCCGAGATGAGCAATTGGAGGTGTCTAGGGATCAAAACTTACCAAGGAGATTTCTAGAGGAAGCCTGGTTGTGCTTTCAATTTGGAATGAGTTTACCAAGCCAAACTCTAGCCTCTGTCATCTGATGGGAGTTAAGTTTCCTTCTGCCTTTGTGGTTATTCAGGCCTTACTCCTCAATGGATCCCTACCTGAAGATGAACAGGAGAGGCCCTTGGCCCTCTGTGAACCAGGAGTCAATCCTGAGGAACAATTGGTGAGCCCCTTCTTTTCCGACTAGACACTAAATAATCTGGTTTATGTATTTTATTTTTAGCATTTGACACTGTTGTCTGTGCCTCCTTCTTTTTTTTTTATTGAGGTAACATTGGTTTATAACTATATAAATTTCAGGTGTACGTCATTATATTTTGATTTCTGTGTTTATATCATGTTCACCACCCAAAGACAAATTGCCATCCATCACCATACACATGTCCGTGCCTCCTTCTTCTTTTTTTTTGTGAGGAAGATTGGCCCTGAGCTAACATCTGTGCCAATCTTACTCTATTTTGTATGTGGGATGCTGCCACAGCATGGCTTGATGAACAGTGTGTAGGTCTGCACCTGGGATCCGGGCTTGCAAACCCTGGGCCACCAAAGTGGAGTGCGCAAACTTAACCGCTATGCCCCGGGCTGGCCCCCTACCACGCCTTCTTGAAATACTCTCTTCCCTGACTCCAACTCTCCTGGTTTTCCTCATGTATCTTTAACTACCCTTTCTTTCTTTTTTTCTTTCTCTCTCTGTCTCCTTCCTTCCTTCTTTCTTTCTTTCATCAACAAATATTTATTGAGTGGTGACTATGTGCCAGGCACTGTTTCAAGGTGCTGGAGCTGTGCCAATGACAAGACAGACCTAAGACCCTGTCCTCATAGAATTTACATTCAGGTCCCCTTTGAAGCTTATCTTTTTCTGCCTGTACCTTAAATGTTGGAGCTCCTCAGGGTCCCACTCTGGGCCCTCTTCTGTCTTATTCATTCACCTTCATAGCTTCATTCACTTCCCATCTGATTCAGATGTTGCCTCTCAAATATTTATTTCCAGCTCAGCTCTGTCTATGGAGTGCTGGATTTGTATATGCAATGTGCAACTGCTGGTTGCTTACCTCCACTTATATGTCCCATGAGCATCTCAATTTCAATGAGTCCTAAATTAAACAACTTTTCTCTTCCTTCTCTCCCCACCACCAAAACTGCTTGTCCTTTTCTTTTCTTTTTTTTTTTTTTTCGAGGAAGATTAGCCCTGAGCTAACTACTGGCAATCCTCCTCTTTTTGCTGAGGCAGGCTGGCCCTGAGCTAACCTCCATGCCCATCTTCCTCTACTTTATATGTGGGACACCTACCACAGCATGGCGTGCCAAGCAGTGCCATGTCCGCACCCGGGATCTGAACCAGCAAACCCCGGGCCGCCAAAGCAGAACGTGCGCACTTAACTGCTGCGCCACTGCGCTGGCCCTGCTTGTCCTTTTTGATTCTGTTTGTTAGCACTGTCCATCTACTCAAATACGCAAAACAGAAATCTGAATATCATCCTTTAATCCTTTTGACCCTTCCCTCTACATCCAATTAGTCACGAAGTTTTGTCAGTTTACTTTTTAAATATCTTTATCCAGTTTTCTCCCTTCTTACAGCCACTACCTTAATTCAGGTCTTCAGTATTTTCTCAGCCTCCTAACTGGTTTTCCTGATGCCTCTCCTGTCCTCCTCTCATTTATTTTCTGTAAAATAGCAAGAATAATTTACCTTCAAGGCAAACTTCATTTTGTCATCCTTTTGCCTAAAACTTTTTATGGATTCTCCGTTGCCTTCATGGTCTTTCATGATCTGGCCCCTGTTTCCTCTCCAACTTCATCTCTTGCCATTTCTCTTTCCCCTTGCCCAACCCCTGCACCCAGCACACACATACTCATTCCCGACTTTATCCAGATTCATCTATCTGCACCACCCTGGCTGGGCATGTGCTTCCCCTATTTCCTGTTTTTCTTTGTATCCACAGCACAGGGCTGGCATCTAGTAAGTACTCTATAAATATCTCTTGAATGAATGGCCTCTGAATTTCATGGCATTCTCTTTTTGCCTTATATTCAGATTATAATCCAAAGTCGTCTGGATCAGAGTATGGAGGAGAATCAGGACCTAAAGGTATGTCAGGACATGCACATTTTACCCTTTGAAAAAGTTAAGGGAATGTTACCCACCAGCTTCAGAATGCTAATGGGGACAGGGGAAGGGATGCTGACTTGGGACTTTAGCTGTATCTGTATTACGTCTGTAATTGAAAGAGAGATATGTCCTAAATATGGCAAAAAAGTAACATCTTTTTAATCTTGGTGGTGAGTAATAGGTATCTGTATCATTATTGGTTATACTTTTCTATATGTTTGAAATCTTTCCTTGTTTTTCTTTTTCAATTAAAATAAAAAATGGATCTAATATCAGTATGGTCTTTTTTTCATAACTGACATAAAACATTCTATTAGTTTTGAGTGTACAATTTGATAGATGTGTATGTTGCAAAATGACCACCACAGTAAGTCTAGTTAACATCCATTACCACACATAGTTACAAATCTTTTTTCCTGTCATGAGAACTGTTAAGATCTGTTCTCTTAGCAATTTTCAAATATACAGTACAGTATTATTAACTATAGTCCAATATGGTCTTTTTTTAATGAATACTTCCCAGAATCCTTTTAGGTTAGTGGGTCTTGACTTTTTTGGAGTCGTAAGTGACTAAAGCCATTAACCCTCTCCCCAGAAATATGCGAAGTGCATGGACACACACTCACTGACTTGAATTTTTATTTGAATAACTTTCCAGCCCATAGTAGAGTCCAGGTTAAGAATCCCCATTTTAGACATGTTAATTCCAAACCTTGATGTGATGCATTAGGTAAAGAAGGGAGTGGGGTCTGGGTTATGGGTGTCCCTCTCCTAAAATCTCTTTCCTAGTGACAATCATACACATATATTTAATCTATTGTAAGTTTAATTACTTCATTATTTCATTTTTCATTTCATTATTGTGAATATTTCATTATTGTGCTACGTGTGTTTTTATTTAGTCCATAAAGAACAATACCCTCTTGGAGAATCAGAAGCACTCTAACCCTTTGCTGAATATTAAAAACTGAGATAATTATTTAATGACATTGGGGATAGACATATTAAGATATGACATATATTTTTCAGTGAGAGGGATTTAGATTATTATGTTTAAGTGTTCCTGCCATGAAGATTGCTAAATATGGGAAGGGGGGCCCGTGGGAATGTCTGGGATCTTCTTTCTCGGCAAGACTCTTCTCTACCTGGGCAGCTGAGTCCGGGTGCCTCAGGAAAGAATGGAATGGGTCCTATTCTTGTTTGTGTGGGTCAGCCTGTACTGTTTACTAGACCAGACTGGCTTTCTGCCTCAGTAGAGGGTTAATTTTTAGAATGGTTATCTGAGTTTTGTGTTCTTACTGACAGAATGAGGTAATGCTTCTGAAGCAACCCAGATGCTACCATCTGATTTAACTATATTTGGTTTGCAGAAGGAGTTGCTGAAATGCAAACAAGAAGCCAGAAACTTACAGGGAATAAAGGTAAAAAAAAGAAGACGTTCAACTCTTTAAATAAGCTCTCTGCGAGGTAAAGTAGTCTGCCGGTGAGAGTGGTACTAGGAGGATGGTTGGGCCTGTGGTCTTTTCTTGTATACATTTGCCGGGGTCTTTAACAGGCCCTGTGCTCTTAGTAAAGAGAGGGCTTTGTGAATGGGGAGTGAGGCATGTTGAGGAATATACCTTTGTTTTGCTGAGGCTTATTTCTGGTAGTTATGACTCATGGTGCTGTCACTTCTCTCAGTACCACCTTGATTGTTTCTATATGTAAAAACAGTCTGTTTTTACAGCTTTCTTAAGTTTCAGTTTTTTATGAGTTTTCTTCAGTTCTAAAGAAGAATGTCCTCTTAAAAAATTGCAATTTATGGGGCCAGCTTGGTGGCCCAGCGGTTAAGTTCAAGCTTCAGCGACCTGGGGTTTGCAGGTTTGGATTCTGGGTGTGGACCTATGCACTGTTCATCAAGCTGTGTGGCGACCCACAAAGTAGAGGAAGACGGGCATAGATGTTAGCTCAGTGACAATCTTCCTCAAGCAAAAAGAGGAAGATTGGCAAAAAATGTTAGTTCAGGGCTGATCTTCCTCACCAAAAAAAAAAAAAATAATAATAATAAATAATTGTAATTTACTTAGTTTTTGAATAGTTAATAACATTGAGATGGTTTAAAGTTAAGAAGGTACAAAAGGATAATCCTTGAAAAGGCTGCCTTCTGGCCCTGTGCACCCAGTCACCTAGTTCTCTTTCCTGGAGGTAACTTTATCAGTTATGAACAATTATGTATGTATATAATCTTCCCCCTAATAATAATATAAATACTATAAGTAGATAAATATAAATAGTATAAATAAATACAGCTTGACATGTTGCTTTTTTTCACTTAGGAATATCTTGGAGATCATTCTATTTCAGTAAATAAAGACCTTCTTAGGTCTTTTTTTGGCTGCATAGTATTCCAGTATTTGTATATATGATAATTTATTTAATCAGTTCTTAGTGATAGTCTTTTAGGTTATTTCTAGTCTTTTGCTAATACAAACGGTGATCTAGCTAATAACCTTGAATATATGTTATTTCACCCAAGCAGGAGTATATCTGCTGAATAAATACCTAGAAGTGGACAAAGTTATTATTCAGCTGCTGCTTTTCTCCTTCCCTACGCTCCCATTTATGGGCTGAACTAGAGTGTAACAGCAGCATTTTCCAGAGTATGTCCTGTAGCCTTAGTCCCTTGAGATACTTCAGAAAGCAAGTATGTTTCATGCTCAAATAAGTTTGAGAAATGCCCTACATGTTTGAAGAGTTACAGTGAATAATAGCATATTAAAGGTCCTGAGAAGGTCTGTCATAAAGAGGTTGGCCTAAAAAAAGTTTAGAATTGTTAGCCACAGACATACTTTGTCTCCCATGCAACACTTACTAAGATCCCATGGTGCACACTTTGGGAAATGTTCCTCTGAACTGCTGATGCCAAGGGCACCTTACACTACTTTTGCCATCTACTGTCATGGCAGACAGCATATTTAGAATGGGCTCCCATATTCTCCAGAGTCTGCACCATTTCTTTACAGTCTGTAAAGAGAGAAAAGGCAGAGCAAATATACTGTAATGCAGCTCCAGTCCATTAGTTCGATTTGAAGTCACCATGATTGGAGGAATGTGTTATAGCAGACGCTTTTAAGTAAGTATGTACAACCCATCTTTTCTTAGGTGTGATAGGAGCCAAGAGGGTCCAGGCTGAGAGAAAGATAGCCTAAAGCTGGTAAGATCCTAGGTCACCGGGAAGAGGAACCATCAATCCAAGAACAATTCTGAGCATGGAAGTAGATTCCGAGTCCTGGTCCAGACTAGGCATTGGAAGGCAATGGAAGCAGGGCAGGAGCAGGCTCTGGACGGCAGGGCGGGAGAATTCCAGGGATCCTACATGAACATATGGCGGGCCGCGATAGGGCCCAGCCCTCTAGGAAATGGGGTTTTGGCAAAGAAGAAGAAGGAAAAAAACCTCATGTAGATTGAGTATTTTATATGCCCAAGATATAGACTAGAAAGCCAGGATGGGAGGAAGGAGAGTGCACCATCCAAGGTCACTGTCATGAAAGTAAGTGGTAGACTTGTAATTTGAATGTAGGTCTATGTGATCTCAAAGGCATTTGCTCTCTGGGACATCATGCTTTCAGGAATACAGTGGAGGGTGGGAGTGAGTATTAGGTGAAGGAAAAATCAGGTTTCATCAGCTTGGTAGGACAACGCATAGGATTTTCCTTTAGATGCTAGTGTCTTGGAAGAGGACAAAAGAATCCCTGCTTATCACCTTGTGGCAAGATCCTACAGTCCTTTTGTCTCCCAGTTTGCCAGAACTAATGCTGATATGCAGTGAGGGCTTTAAAACTTTTAGTAATAACTGGCTGATTGGTGAATTGGGACCACAGTAATGAGCATGCTTTTTTCCCCCAGGATGCCTTGCAGCAGAGGTTGACTCAGCAGGACACATCTGTTCTTCAGCTCAAACAAGAACTGCTGAGAGCAAATATGGACAAAGATGAGCTGCACAACCAGAATGTCAGTTAAATGAGGGAACTCTGACCTCATTGAGCCCCAGTAGCACAATAGGATACCGCATGAAGTCCTATTGGGTCTGCCATCCTAATCTCTTATCCTATTTCCGGATGCCTGCCCTCAGTGTCTGCAGTTATTTTATCCCCCATCAGACTCATGTCTGTTCCTAGGTAAAAGCTCACACTACATGGCCTTGAGCCCTTCAACTTTGAGGACACTGAGACAGAGGCTAAATTGTTGTGGTTCTGTAGTCTGATTATCTCGCTAAAGACATGGAGAGCAGCTGTGTGTTTTTACTATAACCATGCCCTCTCTGTGCTGTATACTATAATTGGCAGCATGAACTCTGGTTACCAAGTAGGTGGTTTCCTACCAGTGTTGGCAGACAATACCTCTATGCCAGTTAATTCTTTCTTATCCTTCTTGCAGGTGGATCTGCAGAGGAAGCTAGATGAGAGGAACCGGCTCTTGGGAGAATATAAAGTAAGAATGTATATCAGTTTGGAAGTGATTTCCATTGGACCTTTTATGAGCAGCCTATTGTTGGCATTGTTCAAAGAGCGCTTAGGTACTCAGTTCTCATCCTTCCTTTCTGCAAGGAAATCTTTTTCTGTGTTCCTTTGATTCTCCAACCCTGAAGAATAGATAGCATGGCTAGGAGAAGGAGTACAGAACTAGAAGTCTGGAAACTTCAGTTCAGTCTTAACCTTTCTATCTAATTAGAATGGAGGGAATGTAGTGGTCCTTCTGCACATGGTAGTTCCCTTCCCAAGAATCCTTTGCACTGAGTCAGACTACTATGGTGCGTAATGTCTTCCTGTGTAGCTTGGGGAAAGGACTTCCCCTCGAGGCTCTACTTTCCTCAGGTGCAAATTGCGTCACGAAGGGTGAACTGTTCGATGTCCTTGGCTTTGCCACACGTCTGAAAGCTTGCTCTCTGTTGCAGAAAGAGCTGGGGCAGAAGGATCGCCTCCTTCAGCAGCATCAGGCCAAGTTGGAGGAAGCACTCCGGAAACTCTCTGAGGCCAGTTACCAGCAGGTGGGACCATATTCAGCCACTGTCGTTCCTGCCCTTCTGGCCTGAAGACGTCCTTTGCTGATTTAGTCTTTGATTTGCAGGTTGATCTGGAGCGGGAGCTGGAACACAAAGATGTCCTTTTGGCTCACTGTATGAAAAGAGAGGCAGATGAGGTAACCTCCAACTCGAGGTCTCCCTCCCACATTTACAGGGGCAAAAAGGGAGATTCTGTTTCTGACTCAGGGCTGAGCCGAGGCCACAGGTCAGTGTGTTGGGAGGCTATTTGATGCGGGGTTAAGAGTGCAGATTCAAGGCTAAGAAAATCTGGTTTCACATTCCATCTTTATCACTTTTTACCATTGTGTGACTTTAATTTGCTTAGCTTCTGAGACTTAGAAATAAGGCTCATCTGGAAAATTGAAGTAATAGTGGCCTTCTCTGCCGTTATGAAGAATATGTAAGGTTATCCATGTAAATAACTAAATGCAGTCCTGGTAGATCTATCTGGCACAGTGTCAAGCTCAAAAAGTATTAGTCATTGTTCTTATTTTTTATTACTAAAGCAAAGGCAGGAGGTGCTGGCACAGTAATCTCAGGCCCTCCAGTGGCCGGGCAGAGGCTAGTTGGGGCCTCTAGGCTGAAGTTTCCATTCTGTTCATTCTGCACTCGACAATGCCTACCAAGTGTCAAGTACTGGGGATAGAGGGGAGAAAAATCTGCACTCGTGAGGCTTACGCCCTAACAGAGAGACTTTAAATAAATACATAATATCTGCTGTGTCAGGAAGTGATAAATGTAAAGAAGAAAACTAAGGACATCTGGGTTTGGAATTCTCCCTTCTAACAAGCATCATTTCATCTTGCTGCTATAGGTGACCAACTACAACAGTCACAACTCTCAAAGCAATGGTTTCCACCCTCCAGTGGCAGGAAAAGCAGCTGCTTCCATCACCCACAGAGGGGTAGGTTCTTAGGATTTGAGTACAGACCTGTCACATCCAGCTAAAACCAGAAGAATACCCTAACCATTGCCAGTGGACCAGGCCTTTTCTATCCCCATTTCCTAATTCTTACATCTGTTGGGTATATAAAGATGTGAGGTACTTGATATCCAAAATCAAGAATTAGTTGGCAAACAGTAGGCCCGCTTCCATGCAGGAAAATTTCCTACTGTTGACACCTCCTCCCTCAAAAATAAAAGATCTCTCCTGGAGTCCTCTCCCTTATACCTTCTTAAGCCCAGCGGTTTGGCTGTGGTTAATAATATGGCACTGTGCCATGCCAACAGCACCTCATTTTTGCCCACAGACAAGCGACCTGCACCTTGTTCGAGATGCCCTCCGCAGCCTGCGCAATAGCTTCAGTGGCCATGATCCTCAGCACCACACCATTGACAGCTTAGAGCAGGGCATCTCCAGCCTCATGGAGCGCCTGCATGTCATGGAGACCCAGAAGAAACAAGAAAGAAGGGTAATCCTCTTTCTTTGGTATTTCTCTTAGGCAAGCTCCCAAAGAAGCTTAGCTTTATCAATTTTAATTTAGATGAAGGCAGTGCTAAAAGATATAAGAGCCTGCTGAAGGTTATAGTTACTTTTCTCTTTGGTTTTCCTCTCAGTGGACTCTCCATCATGGTAGGACAATCTAGGGAAGGAGTTCGTGATAACTCTTGCTCCTAGCAACCGTATAACTGTCTAAGGAATTGTGGTTCTTGACCCCACTGGCCTCTCTTTACTGCTTATTTTTTACCCCTTCCCCCCTGAATGAGCTTGACATTGGATGAAAAAAATATATGAGAAAATGCATTGGAAACTCGAGAGCCTTTTATAAATGTATGTTATTAGTGTTAGGGTGAATATGTCCAATTTTATATACTGTGGAAGGAGATAGGGTAGACAAGTATATATTTTAGGTGCTCTTTTATGATTTAAATTTCTTGGTAAAGTTCCTCTACTGATCATAATTCTTAGGATTTTTATATGGCTCCCCAGGTTCAAGGCAAGTCAACCAGAACTCAAGCAGGCAGTGAATATCAGGACTCCTGGCCCCCTAATTCGAGTAAGTATTCATTATTGCTCAGTAAGGACTCCTAGTGTATTAGATCAGAAATTTAGTATTTTTCATGCTACTAATATTTTGGGGATAGAATATTTCTTGTAGTACTCACTCTTATGTTATTTCTGTAGCAATACTGGAATCGAGTTATTTCTAGGACTATGAAGACACATACCATCATCATCACACCATCACCTCAAGTACCACACGCAAGATGCCGTTGACTCAGAGAGGCTAAAATGTCTCTGGACATTGTCAAAACATTTATACTGAACAAAGCAAAATATACAACAAAAACACAAATCATTCTATAATCCCAAATAGCACAGAGAATTTCCAGTTCTTCCTAGAGGCAAGAAGTTTCATTTCTTTGGGAATTTTCCTTTAAGTTTTGAGTGTTTAGGTCATTCAGTTTAGTCTTGCAAAATATTTGCACCATCTAGTGGCCATGGCTAGGAAGTATGTTTTAACTGGCTCTATGCTCACTCATTACATTTTTTCCCCTGTTCATTTCAGCATGTTGGAAATCTACGCTGCCTGGTAATTTCTATTTTACTTTTTATCGTAGCCTTTGTTTAATAACGTTCACATTTTCTTATCTTTTATAGTTTACCCAGGCCTAATCTAAAAGTATCTAATAATTTACAACAACCAAATAGTAAAAAGCTGACCATCATCAGTTTTGTATGTTGCATGCAATTTTAAAGACCACATTAATAAACAAAACCTAAAGTAAAACACTTAAAATATTTGCACGAATATGAAAGGTAAAGTATTTTTGTAGAGTAAATAAAGTAGCATTCTTAAGCCTCCAGATATCTTGTGCTCTTGAATCAAGAGGTGTCTACACTGGGAATGAAACAAATTATGTTAGTACCAACATTAGTTTCGGTTTCTTTTCCTAGCATTTTTTAGAAACAGTCCTTTCTGTTTTCTTGAGAGGTTTTTTATTTTATTGTTATCCTCTTGAGTACTTTCTGTAGGTTAGTAGAAACTGCCAATGTAGATAGTCTAAATATTTGGAAGTTCTTTTTCAAAAGTCTAATAAATTCCTCCTTCCCTGGAAAAAGACTGTGGTGTTCTACTCAAAGAAGTGGTTAACGTGAAAGCAAATGTAAAAGACCTTTTCTTCCCCATATTTTTAATTGGTCTAAAAGATAACACACTGTTTACAGCAAAAATAGTATTAATGTATTATGGGTTTATCCCCTGTGTGAAAGTAATATCTATGACAACAATAGTACAGAGATTGAGATAAAGATATTTAGACTCTGCTGCTGTAAGGTTCTCACACTGTAGGGGAAGTGGGATAATATTATTTGAAAGCTGACTGTGACTAATTAAAGGTGTATGTTTAAATCCAAGAGCAACCACGAAAATTTTTAAAAGTTAAATAAAAAATTAAGAGGGGAGTTAAAAAGGAATCATAAAATACTCAATCCAGTATCAAAAAATGTAAAATATCTCATTGTTAAAAATATTGTTTACATGTTGAAATGATGTATCCAAATTGAGAATCTAAAATACACTGGGCTGGGGCCGGCCTGGTGGCGCAGCGGTTAAGTGCACATGTTCTGCTTCTCAGCGGCCCAGGGTTCACTGGTTCGGATCCTGGGTGTGGACATGGCACCACTTGGCAAACACCATGCTGTGGCAGGCATCCCACGTATAAAATAGAGGAAGATGGGCATGGATGTTAGCCCAGGGCCAGTCTTCCACAGCAAAAAGAGGAAGATTGGCAGTAGTTAGCTCAGGGCTGATCTTCCTCAAAACAAACAAACAAACAAAAAATACAGTGGGCTTTGAAGACAATATAAAAAAATATATCTATATATACGCACACACACACTCAATATACACTCAATCCAAAGGCAGGGAGGAAAAGAGGATAAAAGAGAAAAAGGAACAAAAAACATATGGAACAAATAGAAAACAAGGTGGATGGTAGGTTTTAAAAACTAATCTGTCTTTTATTACATAGTCCCTTACCACTTACAAAATTATTGTTTACGAGCATCATATTAATTGGGAGGCAGCCTTGTTTGGTGGGAAAAACACAGCTTTCAAGTAAAGCAGAACAGTATTTTAACTCTGGGGCTGCCAATCAGGAATTCTGGGACTTCAGGAACTGAACTCTTTACCCCCGTAACTTCTGTTCCTCATTGGTAAATGTGGGTGATGATATCCAGTTATGGTTGCCATGAAGAGTGAAGGTTCTTACTAAAGTAGCTGGTCTGAGGACAAGAGATTTAAAACCACTGACCTAGAGACTATTATCATTTTATTGTATTTAGTGGAAGATAGTAGATTTTAATCAAAACATGTAATAAGTACATTAAATAGAAATGGTCTAAGCATATCAATTAAAAGATTAGAGATTCTCAAATTGGATGAGTAAACAAGATTCAACTATATGCTGACTATACGAAGCCCACTTTAAATATAATCATATAAATAGGTTAAAAGTAAAAGGATGGGGGCCAGCCCAGTTGTGCAGTGGTTAAGTTCACATGTTCTGCTTCTGTAGCCCGGGGTTCGCCGGTTTGGAACCCGGGAGCAGACATGGGACCACTTGGCAAGCCATGCTGTGGCAGGCATCCCACATATAAAGTAGAGGAAGATGGGCACAGATGTTCACTCAGGGCCAGTCTTCCTCAGCAAAAAGAGGAGGATAGGCAGCAGATGTTAGCTCAGGGCTAATCTTTCTCAAAAAAAAAAAAAGTAAAAGGATGGAAAAAGATATACCATGGAAACATTAATCAAAAGAAAGCTGGTGTGGTTATACTAGTATCAGACAAAATATACTTCAGAACAAGGAATATTTTCAGGTATAAAGAGACATAATGATAAAGAGAAGATACATATTGCAAATATTAGAAATGAAAGAGAGGATATTACTATAGATCCTTTACACATCAAAAGCATAATTAAGGAAGAGACAACTTTACACCTATTAATTTGACAACTTTGATGAAATGAATAAATTTCTTGAAAGACACAAACCACCAAAACTTACTCAAGGAGAAATAGATAAGCTGAATATGTTTATAGTTATTAAAGAAATTGAATTTGTAGTTTAAAATGCTCCATCCATCAAAGAAAACTCCAGGACCAAATGGGTTCACTTAAGGAAGAAATAATACCAATTCTACACAAACTTTTCCAGAAAATAGAAGGAACACTTCCTAACGCATTTTATTTTACCCTGATTCCAAAACTAGTATCTGTAATGAACCACAGACGCCGGAAAAAGAAAAGGCATAGAGATGGGAAAGGAAGACACAAAACTACCTGTTTGTAGATGACACAATTGTCTATGTAGCAATCCCAAAGAATCTATAATAAAGCTACTATATCTAAGAAGTGAGTTGAGCAAGGTCATAGGATATAAGGTCATTATGTAGAAAGTCAATTGTACTTCTTCCTTATACTAGCAATGAATATTTGGAAATAGAAAAAACCTTTAAAGTACCATTTATAGTGGGACCAAAAAAAACATTAAATATGTAGGTATAAACCTTACAAAACATGTGTAACATTTCAATACTAAAAACTACAAAACAACAGAACACTGATGAAATAAGTCATAGAAGATGTTAATAAATGAGAAGATATACCATGTTTATGGATTGGAGTACTCAACATTTAGATGGTCCATTTTCCCCAAATGATCTATAGTTTCAATGCAATTCCAATAAAAATCCTACCAGACTTTTTGTAGGCATAAACAAGCTGATTTAAAAATTTATATGGAACAATAAAGGGACTAGAATAACCACAAAAAAGAGTTGAGAAAGATGAACAAAGTAGTTGGAGGACCACACTATCTGATTTTGAAACTAACTACAAAGTTACAGTAATCAAGACAGCACAGTATAGGTGAATGGTTAGACACATGGATCAGTGAAACAGAGGAGAGAGTTCAGAAGTACACTTACATGTATTTGAGCAGGTGATTTTCGACAACGATGCAAAGGCAATGCAATGGCAAAGGGATAGGCTTTTCAACAAATGGTCCTGGAATGATTAAACACCCATATAAAAAAGAAGAGTCTTGATCTATACCTCATACCATATGCCAAGATTAACTCCAAATGGATCATAAACCTAAACTTTAAAGCTAAAACTGATTCGTGATGGCTTGTAAAATCATGTACAGACGGTCTCTGACTTACGATGGTTTGACTTAGGATTTTTCGACCTTATGATGGTGGGAAAGCAAAATGCATTCAGTAGAAATTGTACTTCGAATTTTGAATCTTAATCTTTTCCTAGGCTATTAATATGTGGTACGATGTTCTCTTGTGATGCTGGGCAGTGGCAGCGAGCTGCAGCTCCCAGCCAGCCACGTGATCATGAGGGTAAACAACTGATACACTTAACACCATACTGTACCCATACAACCATTCTTTTTTTCACTTTCAGTACAGTAGTCAATAAATTACATGAGATATTCAACACTTCATTATATAATAGGCTTTGTGTTAGATGATTTGCCCAACTGTAGGCTAATGTAGGTGTTCTGAGCACATTTAAGGTAGGCCGGCTAAGCTATCATGTTCGGTCGGTTAGATGTATTAAACACATTTTCCATTTAACAATATTTTCAACTTACAATGGGTTTATTGGGATGTAACCCCATCTAAAGATCTGTATTAAATTTACACATACGCATGTACACAAGGATATGTTTCTGGGTCATATAGTCTCAGATCTTTTTGTACATGATTTTTATAGTAATGCCACACTGAATTTACAATTATCATTTTATTATAAGATTTACTATTGAGTAAGACTAGTTCTCTCTCATTATTCTCTTTTTCCTTTTCACTTGAAAGTCTGTGCAATCCAATCCAGCCGTCTTCACTAGTTACCTGAAACTACTCTCACTAATGTCACTGATGACTTATTTACCAAACCCATCTTTACTTACTAGACCTCTGTGTTGCAGTTGACATCATGATTACTCTTTCCTTAAAATTCACCCAAAATGTGTACATAACATTTGTATTAGTCATCTTGGACTGTCATAACAAAATGCCATAGACTGAGTGACTTAAACAACAGAAATTTATTTTCCCACAATTCTGGAGGCTGGAAGTCCCAAGATCAGGGGGCCAGCATGGTCAGGTTCTGGTGAGGGAGGGCTCTCTTCTTGGCTTGCAGACGCCCACCTTCTTTCTGTGTGACTTTCAGTTTTATAAATACGTGGTCCCATTTCATGCCTTTACATGGTGGAGAGAGAGCTCTGGTGTCTCTTCCTCTTCTTATAAAGGCCCTAGTTCTATGGGATCAGGACTCCACTCTTATGACCTCATTTATCTTTAATCCCTCATTAAAGGGCCTATCTGCAATACAGTCACATGGGGGTTTAGGGCTTCAACATATGAATTTTGGGAGGACACAGTTCAGTCCATAGCAATATTATTTTCATATATCGTAACTTTTTTGCTATTTCATTCCACTAGACTTTGAACTTCTTAATGGTGGGGATCGTATCTAATTTATTTTTGCATCTCTAGTACCTGATACATAATAGGCACCAAATACACATTTTAAATGGATGACATAACTCACTTCTGTTCCCCTGTCTTAGCTAATGGTACTACCATGCATCTTTTTCCCAGACCGTAAATCTCAGTTATTTTTGGCTTTTCCCTTTTATCCCCAATGTTCAACTATATCCCAAGTACTAAGACTTTTACCTTCTGAAGGTCTCTCACATCCATGCCTTCTCTGGCTCTAGAGCTACATCTTGTCCTTCCTCATCTTTCAGATTGTTCTAATTGCCTCTTAAGGAGATTACTGGTTTCCAGAGTGTCTCCCATCCAACCCATACTTTACTTTGCTGCTATATTGACTTTTCTAAAATGTCAGTCTGATTGTGTCACTCCCTTTTAGTATCTCCCCAGAGCTTAAGACTAATATCTAAATGTCTTAGCCTGGCAGAGCCCTTTGTGATCTGGCTCCTGCCTACTTTGTCATCCTTATCTCCACAGCTTCCCAGTGTATTCCTTATGCTCCAGCCTTACTAGCTGACTTTCAGTTTTATAAATACGTGGTCCCATTTCATGCCTTTACGTGTATCCTTCCCTCTTGGAATGCCCTTTCCAACTTCTATCTGATGGGTTTTTTTCTTTCTTTTCTTCTTCTCCCCAAAGTTCCGCCCCCCCCCCCCCAATGCATAGTTGTATATTATTGTCATAGGTCCTTCTGGTTGTGCTATGTGGGAGGACGCCTCAGCGTGGCTTGATGAGTGGTTCCATGTCTGCGCCCAGGATCCAAACCATCGAAACCCTGGGCTGCCAAAGCAGAGCGTGCAAACTTAACCACTCGGCCAGGGGGATGGCCCCTGATGATTTTTTAAAGCTGCTTTGTTTAAAGATTTTCCAACTATGGGGCCTTTCTGACCTCTTGAAGGTGGAATTAACTGCCCCATCTCCAGTCTTCCTTGTAAAAATCTGATTTTAGTGTACTGAAATTACTTGTAATCATATATGTCATCCATGTGATATTGTAAACTCTTTGAGGTCAGAGGCCACATATAGTTGATTTTATATTCTCAAAATCTAGCACATGGAACGTGCCCAGTAAATGTTTGTTGAATGAATGAATGAATGAATCCTAAAATTTAATGATAAAACTGAATATTTTATTAAACAGCCACTGTGTGTGTGCCAGGCACTGTTCTAGGTGCTGGAGTCAAATGAGCATCATGACATGAAAGTTTCAATAGTTGGCATTCTTTGAAAAATAATTCAGAAAACTGACTGATTGTGATTGCTGTCCAAAGAGAGAGTGTTCCCTTGTCTTTCTCTCCTGTATTAATTCATCCTTCATATTCTCCCTTGTTTTAAACTCCTTCATAGAACCGCTCTCCTGTGACTGCCAGTTTGATTGGGATCAATGCCTAGAATTAAGTTAAGAAGAAAATATGTGTAGGTGGAATTGCGGAAGAGATTCGAATCAAAGTTTAATTATTTCTTAGTGCTTATGATAAAAGTTTCTGATTGGTCTTTTCTCCTATTCTCTTAAAGTCATAATCACATGTACTTATTAATTAAGATTTTGTGTAAGTACCTATACAAAGGGTAGAGACAAGATGTGGATCTAGAAACCTGAGTTAAAAACCATGGGACCAACACATATAGATCCTGAATAGCTAAGGATAAGGTATGTCTTGTACCTTTTAGACTAGAAGCATAAGGCCTCTTAGAATCTGAGTTTCTAAGGTTACTTTGCTCCTATGGATCATATTCCTATTTGTTTCTCTTTTCATGAATTGCATGAGCATTCGCTACACTGACCTCCAAAATCTAAATATTAGCAGTGTCTGCAGCGCCTGCTATGTGTCCATTCTGTCCTAGCTGAAATCTTGTTGGGCTTCTGTGACCTCTTTGACTCTTAGCAACAATGCCTGTCAGAACGGTTGCTTTTCCCCTGCTAGAAATACCTGGAATGGGTGAGAAATGATGGTCCTTGTGAAAGTGTCCGTCTGAAGCACCTGTAGTCTTTGTGGCCCCAGCGGTGACTTCCTGTTGGTCACACCCTATGGATATGGTGTTTGGCAAGGGTGTGAAAGCTGTGCTGTGACCTCAGGCAGCTTTATTCTCCTGGGACATTTTGAATAAATGGAAATGAGGGGTGGTTGGGAGAAACTGAATGTTCTGACCACAGTGTCTTTCTCTGATTGCAGAGTTGCCTCACTCGCAGAGCTCTCCAACTGTCAGCAGCGCCTGCACTAAAGTGCTGTATTTCACTGACCGGTCCCTTACACCCTTCATGGTCAATATACCAAAGAGGTGAGATTCCGGGATCATTATTTCTCTAGAAAAAAGGGCAGGAAGGCAGAATCGTTAGTTACTGCCTATCTAACCAGCTGAGGTGTTTGGGAGGCACTGTGGCGTAGTGAGAAGAGCACAGGAGATAGAGGTACTAGTTCCAGCTTTACCACTAACCAGTGACATTACAAGGGACAAGTCATAATCTGCTAGGTACAGACGCAGTAATAGTGCTTCCAATCCTGATATGCAAATATGTTCCAAGTATTTGCTATTATTAGGAAAAATAGTTATTTTATTTTACTTTTTTAAGATTGGCACCTGAGCTAACATCTGTTGCCAATCTTCTTTCTTCTTCTTCTTCTTCTCCCCAAAGCCCCCCCAGTACATAGCTGTATATTCTAGTTGTAGGTCCCTCTAGTTGTGCCATGCGGGACGTCACCTCAGCATGACCCGACAAGTGGTGCTAGGTCCGCGCCCAGGATCTGAACCGGCAAAACCCTGGGCCACCAAAGCAGAGTGTGCAAACTTAACCACTTGGCCACGGAGATGGCCCCAGAAAAATAGTTTTTAAGTGCTCAAAATAGCTCCTGCTGATAGCCATAGATTGCAGTCTGTTACTCCACAGCTATTACTCATTCTTCTTTGTCACTATTTGATGACTGCAACTAACCTATTTAAAAACCTTCACACACTCTGTTGATATACTCCCTTCTAAGGTAATTGGCTTTGAAGTAAAGATTTTTAAACCCTGGAACCAATTACTGAGAGAGATGATAGGATTTCCCTTTCCTTAAAGAGTCTGTTTGCTTGGTCTGGGTTAGAGGGGAGCTTTCTGAAGTTAGAAGGATAAAGATGGAATATTTGATTTAATACTGCCAGCCTAGAGAAATAGAATATTGTTACAAAGAAGGAAATCAGGAGAACTTAGACATATTGATAGTTCAACAAATTAGATTTCAGAGACCTTATGTCTTATTTCCAGAGGAAAATAGAGAAAAGTGATTTGGCTGCTGCTGAAGCAATAAATCTATTTTAAATTCTCAGATCACCCCACAGGTAATGCCATTTTCATTCCCTAATGGTGACTTACTCCCTAACCTCTGCTGTTTTAGAATCATCAGGGTTATCAGGGGTAGTGACCTAACAAGGCCATGCCTGGAGAGGCTTTGGCAGGGGCCTGGGTTTAAAACTAACATCTTATCTTTCCAACCTATTGATAAGCAGTCTATTTTAGTGCTCTCTCCTTTGTTGCAGGTTAGAGGAAGTGACACTGAAGGATTTTAAAGCAGCTATTGACCGAGAAGGGAATCACCGGTATCACTTCAAAGCGCTAGATCCCGAGTTTGGCACTGTCAAAGAGGAGGTACAGAATCCCCGGGAAGTCTGGGTGGCATTACCGGTCATTCCTGCACCACAAACCTCCTACTCAAGGATTAGTACCCAGAACTACCTGAGTTCCCTAACCAGGTCCGAGGAATTTCCCAGAGCCTCAGACCAGTCTGATTACTCTAGACTGAGAAGGTTAGGAAATGGCCCAAGAAGTTGGTAGCTTCTTGAGTTCAAGGACTTAATCACTTTGACCAAACTTGGATTTATTTTAAAAAGAAAAAGTTTTGTTAGGGAAAATAAAAGACCTAAGATTAAACAAAAGCTTGGTTTTGGGGTCCCTTTTCTATCTGTAGTCAAATCTTAGAAAACTTTCTGCTATAAGGAAGCAGATAGTTTTTTTTGCTATAGTAGAGCAAAATAAATAAACAGGCATGACTATATTGAACTGTATATTGTGGTGGTAGTTTCTCAGCTGACGAAAATGAGGAGCTCTGGAAAGTCATCTAAGCTTATTCTCCACTCGTTGACAATTTTCTTAGCCCATGCTTCTCTTTATAATCCATCTGCTAAAAATAGACCTCTTTAGGGGGAAGAGTTCTGGGTTATGACATATTGCAAGTGCTCTCATTGTCATTACAGAATGAACAAGGTTGGAAAAGCCAGTATTTTATTTGGTAAAAATTTCCTAACTGAAATGTTTTAATAACCGTGTCCTATTAGTGGCTTAGGAAATGCACTGAAAGAATGAATGAAAAGAACTGCATGCAAACATGTTAAGATTAGTCTTTTTAACCCTTTCTTTATAATGCCTAGGACCAAAATTTTCCCCTTTCTCATTTTTTTAATGCTTATATTACTGCAGTTCTCAAGAAGCCCAAAATGCTCTATGGTTAGTAATTTATTAATTCTTATAAATCTCTATGAGCAAAGCAGTGTTAGGGATGCTTTTACCATTTCATAGATATGGAACTAAGAATATATATTATTTATATATATGTATATATTTTTTTATTGGTTATAACTTTAGGGACAAAACCAAAGGGACACAGGCTTTCCTCCGCGCTTTTTTTTTTTTAAAGATTGGCACCTGAGCTAACAACTGTTGCCAATCTTCTTTTTTTTTTTCTGTTTTTTCTCCCCAAATCCCCCAGTATATAGTTGTTCTTTTAGTTGTGAGTCCCTCTAGTTGTGGCATGTGGGATGCTGCCTCAAGATGGCCTGATAAGCGGTGCCATGTCCGCACCCAGGATCTGAACTGGTGAACCCCTGGGCTGCTGAAGCAGAGTGCACCAACTTAACTACTCAGCCATGGGCCAGCCCCCACTCCACACTTTCTTATCCTTTATGTTGGAGGTCTTATTTTCTTCAGCAGCAGTTGTTTGGTGAGACTCTCTGTCTTACTCTGTTTTTTCATTGTGGCTTTTTTTCTTTCTCTAGGTTTTTCACGATGATGATGCCATCCCTGGATGGGAGGGGAAAATTGTAGCCTGGGTGGAAGAAGACCATGGAGAAAATTAATGCTGAGTATTAGATTAGGGCCTTGTGGAACTTGGCACTCCTGGCTGCTTCACTCAGGAAAGAGGACTAAAACCGGAAAACACTAAGAAGTTTCTAGTTCGTGCTGCCAAAACAGAAACTTTTCCAAGTGTGATAGCCACAGGCCAGTCCTGTGTCTGTGCCTGGCATATATGGTACTTAAAATCTCTGTCCAAATGTAGACCATGGGTTCATCTGGAGTTCCTTGTCCGTGGGAACACAGTGTTTTATTCTACTCTGAGAACAACAAACCGAAGGCCTTAACCAATGGGGATGGATGATCCCGCTCCTATAGGGGCATGGCTGCTATTATCTGGAACCTGGGAATTGGATGCATCACTCCTGTGTGTTACAGTATTATTTTAACTGGCCTCAATGGTTGCAGCAATCAGAGTCCCAGCATCTGTACTCACAGACAAGGCAAAGGTACCAGCTTTTTTGCTTCTTTGCAGCTATTGCAAACCAAGAATAACTCATGAGGGTGGTACCAAAGATGAAAGCCCACTCTTCAGGAATCTTTTGGACTGGACATGGATGGTGCTGAATTGCTGATTGGATGGAAAAAGGGCTGCCCATTTGTGCTAAAACCATAAGTAAGACCTTGGGCTGCCTCTTGTGTCTTAACTGCTTCTGCAACTTATCCTTCGGCCCACAGAGGCGTATTTCATGTACTGCTAGTTTTTCTCTGGGGACTCTTTAACTTTAGAGCCATTTTTTTCTTTTCCAGTTGATGAACTTTGTGCTTGAAAGGAATAAGGAGTGAAAGTCTCCTTAAAAATCCAGGCGGGTATGGAAAGGTGCTGCTACCCATATCTTCTTGACTTTCTTTCTCTCATGACTTTCTTTAGCTCATGACATCTCCTTTGGAGTCAAAAGGAGAGAGACCATTAATTTCAGTATTTGTAACTTATGAGTACTGAGCATGAGTTACTGGTCTGCCCCTCTTCATTTCAAGGCCAGAGTTATTTTCTATTATATATTTAGTCTAGGCTGATCCTTTAGGGTACACTAGGAACCATGGGGGCATGGAGCATGAGTTGTGAATGGCAGGGTTGATTCTAGGTGAAAAAAATCTAGAATCCTTTCTCATGTGCAACATTGTCAAGTGTAGAAGCTAAAAGAGTTAAACTTCCAGATATAACTTAGTAACTTGGGTTTTCTCATTCACCAAGCACCATCAACCAATCAGCCATTACTATATATACATATTTTCCCAAAATTCTGCCTATGACCACTGATGTACACTGCCAACCAGAACAGTCAGACAGATCTGTCCTGGGTTCTTGACCTGTCTGTCTCTAGTTCATCTCCCCTTTTCAGCCATTTCAACAGTCTACTCATTGAAGCTCTGAGATGACATTTCATTGTTATATATAGATGTGTCTTTTAAAAATAGTTATGTTTGGAGAATTCTTTTGTACTCATTTGCTTGTTGTCTGAGAACCATGTCTATTTTTATAACTTGAGTGTGAGTTCTGTATATTCTCACATTCTGTATACTGTATCCATTTTCTAGAGAACCCAGTAGCTTTTATACAGGCTCTTCTCTTCTTACCAGCCCTTGCGGTTTCAGAACAAGCTTTATTTTATTACAAGTATACTAATGACAACTAATTCTGTTCCAACTCTACCTGCCATTTTAGTTTTGGAGGTAGTTTTATGTAATCTATTTGGTTGCTCCTCTAGCGGACAGAAGGAGCTCAAAAGACACCTGATGTCTTTCATGTACGTTTACCTGGTCTTCTCCTATTGAAGAATGATTTCTCATCAGAAATGACTGGAAATGACACTTTGGAAAGTTAGTCAAAAGCAAGAATAATTCATTATGAAAGCAAACAGAAGAAAACAGTATATTCTCAGTTTTTTCCCCAGGAAGTCTGGAGAAAAAATCCTCATGTCACCCATTTCTCTGTTGCATGAATTTTAGTGTTTTGCTATAAGACAGCATGAGGGTTATCAGACCAAAATTCGTTATTGTATTTCCAGTACAATTAATCTTGAATGTCTGTCTCTTAAATCAGTTTTTACTTGTCAGTTTTCTTTCAGCAAACATTCTTACCATTATGTAGAATTTAACTTTTCAGAGAAAATTAAATCAGAGAAAAATGTCAAAGTCCTCTACCTTGTCTTTTATCTTTATGTCCTTTCAAAAAGGAGCCTGCATGGCCTTAGTGCCTCCATAGAAAGCTGAAGTTGAGTTCAGGGGAGAAAATAAGATGACTTTTTTCCTCTTTGGCCCAATAATCTCATATGCCATGGGTAACAGCTAAGCCCCCGCAATACAGGATGTCACTCCAGTAATTCTTGTGTAAAGTGTAGTGGTAGTCCTCCTTCCAGTTTCTAAAGACAGGAGCCTTCCGAGGAGCGTGCACTGATTCATTCTGGTTTGAATAGTCCATCTGATATCCTGTGGCTGCACTGGGAGAGGCCTCTTGACTGATCAGAGTATTGTCCCCTCGTGGCATTTGTGTGGAATAGTCCATCCTGCTATTCCTAAAGTTCTCTCTTTGAGAAAACTAAGGAACTAGAATGTTTAGAGTTCATAAAATAATCTCTAAACCCTGTTAGATTAAAAAAATGACCCTCTCATAAAAACTAGTTTAGTAGAAAGCTCAATTCCTTAAGAAGTCTTCATCATTTAAAAACTGAAGCCCTATTCTCATTCAGTTCCTTAAATTAGTTGGAATTGGAACACTTTACAATTTGAACCTAAAGAATTTGGGTTAAACTTACTCGGTAATGGCAATCTTACTTCCTGACCAACTTTTCAGCTCTTTTTGACCAGGATGGTTGTAAATTAGGGAAAATATCTTTATGTTCTACAGCCAATCCACGAGGACTGTAATTACTTAAAAGCATTTAGGTCATAATTATAATTTCATTTTTTCCCATAAAATAAGCATTATGATTGCACACTCCTATTGTCTGAATTTATGTAAGAGGTATAGCTTGCTTAAAATATATATGTAAAGTTATATTTTCTTAGAAACATGGATGTTTGCAACCATTGTTTTCAAAGAGATTATTACCATGTATTCTCCCTGTTTTACAATGTTTTCATGAAGGCTGTGTTATACCAGAGGCTTCTGATTATCAAAGTGATAACCAGTTTTAACTGCCTGTATGTACCAGATTTGTGAACTAATTAAAAAAAAAAAGAAACTATGAATAAAATGGAGTTTGCAAACTAAATACCTTTAAGTATTTTCACTTGTGTTTATCAACTGAAATTAATTAATAAAGCCATTTACATTTACTGAAAGTAAATTTCCTCAAGTGATCTCCCTGGTAGCATGTTTACTCACTACCTGGGAAGTAGAGATAAGGATTACTTTATTGCTACAGATATTTTACTATTGGTATTTCTAATGTAAGCACAGAATAGGTTATTATTATCAAAGAGAATTAATTGATTTAGCATTTCTTTGGAAACTATATATAAAGCAAACAAATAAGAACCTGTGAGTGTAAACCATGTGGGAAAACAGTCTCTAATGAAAAGCAAGAAACAGTAACAAGAGACCTTCAGAAATGTCCTTAAAAGAACCAGAATTTCCAAGTTAGTTTGAAAGCTGCCTTTCTAAAACTTAAGTAGGCTTCATTTGTCACTGCAATTTGAATGTTTTATATATCTAAATCTTTAGCCCTGAGTGCTTTCACTTGACTTTCAATTACATATTTTCAACTATTAATTACAAGCCATTTTAATTGTTATTCCATTATTATGTTAAAATTAAATATGTAAAGAACTTAACTTAGAATCCTTTGTTACCAACTAATTTCTCTTTCCATCTACCCATTTTGTGTCAGTAATGTCACCATTCTACATGTCTCTCTACTTCAAACCTTAAAGTAATGAGTCTTCCTTTTCCTTAAATTCCTTTATCCAATCTGCTTAGGAAAATTCAGGCCTATTCTCTCAAGACTGATTTGACAAACGTAAGAATTCCTAGATTACCTGTGGGGTAAACTTACCACCCCTGGACTGTTCCACCTGTGCCCTCCTATGATTTAGCAATACCTGTCAAAAGTATATTCAAAATGCAAACTTGATAATGCACTGAAAAATGCAAAACAAGGTTTAAGCAAGCCTACCTAAGAAGAACAAAACTGAAGATCATCTCATACAAAGGCTAATTTAGATCCAGCTATTAAATTCAAATGCAGTGGAAGTAGTAAGACATTTCAGCTAATGCAAAATTGTTAAAACATTTTTATAATTTATAAATTTACAGTATAAGCCCTTTCGCGAACCACAATTATTCTTCCATTGCTTCTTCCAATTGTTATTCATAAATAGTTTTACATAATTGTAAAAATCTAATTGCTCTATCTACTCAATATTATTTCAAATGTGCCTTTCCATTCAACCTGGAAATTTCATATTTCTCAGTTGTATTGCCTATATATTAACTCTGTTAGGCAGCTGTGCCTACTTAATCTTTTCCTAATTTTTGGATAGTTATATTTTCCAGTTCTTTTTCTGTTAGAAAGATGCTAAAACGTTTACCTTGTTTTAAATGCCTTAAGGATACTAGAATAGGATTTTGGGGAAAGAGCTAAACAATTTTTTCTGATTTTTGTTTCCTACTGTTATTATCATTTCTAAAAACAACCAATATTCAGTGGCCCCAACAGTGCATCTCCTCTCCAATCTCATTAATACTGGGTTGTTAGACTTTCTCAAGTTTCCCACTTAAGTAGGTATGAAATAGCACCCTCTAACTGTTTTAATTTTCCAAATGTTTAATTACTAGCAAGGTTGAACACGTTCTCAAATGTCGGTTTTTTCCTCCTGTTCCTTGTGTTCTTGGTGGTCCCTGACAATGGGAACTTAAGAGAAAGAAATATAGCATGTGCTCCCCTCCTAATATAATGTCACCCTCAGCTCAGAAATGAGATTTGTTTTTCCTTAATCTTTTCTTCTTCTTCTTCTCCCCAAGGCCCCCCAGTACATAGTTGTATATTCTAGTTATAGGTCCTTCTGGTTGTGCTATGTGGGAGGATGCCTCAGCATGGCTGATGAGCGTAGCAAGTCGGGGGCCCAGGATCCGAACTGGTGAAACCCTGGGCCACCGAAGCGGAGCCCATGGACTCAACCACCAGGCCGGGCCCTCCGAGATATTTTCTAATTATAGGATGATAAGCTTACAGTGGAAGTGTACTAACGTGCTGTAGATAACTTTTTGTTCATTAATTCAACAGACATGCATTCAGCCTCCACTATTTACTAGATCCTATACTAAATCTGAGGATACATGGAAGAACAAATAGACATACCCTGCCCTCACGGGCTTATAGTTTAGCTTTAGTACGAAATATTTCAAGCATAACAAAGCTTTTTGCTATTTAAAGGGATTCTATGGTAAATTAGAAATGCAAATCTGCTTTGAAACCTGTATCTCCACACAGGGAATATGCTTAATCCTGCTATACAGTACATCTTGAATATGGGAATGTATTTTCCTCTTGGCTGCCCTTCACACCATTTGGCTGGAAAGTCTCTTCTCTGGTTTCTGGTTGGGCTACAAACCTGAAAATAAACCTTTGCAATAACCCAGGACAGCCAGCACAGAGCGAGGCCCCACACCCGGTTACCACTGAGTAAGCAGAGCTGAGGGCACCCGCCGGAAGGCTTTGACGCCCTGTGGGCCGGTTCCTCACTCTCATCTCCATCCGAGCGCTCCAAGACCCTGCCCCTTGGCCGGAGGCTCTCAGCGCCGGCCGGTCCTCGGGCTCACCGCCCAGATTTTCAACACTTGGTCCCTCCCCTCGGCCCACCTTCTCAGACCACTCTGCCTCTCTCAGCCCGGCTTTCGCTGCCTTTGTAGGCCCCTCCCTTTCAGCCGCGCTTTTCCCAGCTCTTAGGCTCCGTCCGACGCTTGGAGATACCTTTCCTAAGACCCTTCCACTCCTCGGCTTATTTTTCCCAAATCTGCGCCTACATTGGCTCCGTTGAGACACCCCAAGCCCCGGGGTTCCAAAGTAGCCCCCCACACTCGCTTTGGACCACCCTTTCTCCCACTCCCGCGAGGAAAGCAGACGTTGCACACTTTTCTGGTCCGGGAAGGAGGTGGGGTGAATCTTTGGAGCCAGTTTTACGACAACGTGCGGCTGCGCGGCGTGGCTGACGGCAACAACGGGCTTCCCTTGGAGAGGTCACTCCGGAGACCGCGGGTTTTGGGGTATCGGGGTCGGCGGCGGTATGTGGCGCGTCTGTGCGCGGCGGGCGCAGAGTGCGGCCCCAGGGGCAGGCTTGGGGGCTCGGTGGACGGCCTTGCGGGAGGAACCGGGAGCTCCGTGCGTCACGCCGCGTGCTGGCCAGGCTTCGGCTGGTTGCAGCAGCGCGACCATAGGCTATGGCACGGTCCGGGCGCTCTGCGGCTGGAGCCCCAGCTCGCGGGCCACGCCGCGGAATCGCTTCCTGCTGCAGTTTTTGGGATCGCCGAGCCGCCGCTGTTATAGTCTACCCCCGCATCAGAAGGTGAGCCTCAGACCTGTCCTTCGCGGGACCCCGTTGTCCTTCAGGGCAGACTTTCTGGCCTCGGGATCCTCCCTCAGAGGCCTCAGGGATCCTCCAGCCCTCTCCCTGTATATATCATCAGCCCTTCTCCAATACCCATCTTCGCTGTAGCTCTTGAGCTTCCTTCTCCTCTTCTATTCCATTGAAGGAAGAGCTGCAAACCTGTGGCAGTATGTGGAATGTCTGCTGAGGTCCGTGCTCTGTCAGCCCACAGGACTGAGGAGCAGGGAGCCTGTAACTGGAGAGCTTCTGGTGCAGAAACTCCTTTTATATCTCCGGTGCTCAGCGTGTGATGGGACTCAATAAAATCTTTGCATTAAGTTAAGCTGAATTGAATTGAGTTGAACGAAACATTAAATCAGACTGAGACTTAGGAAGCCCTTTTAAAATTTGGTGTTTCTCCTTTTTCTTCTCCAGGTTCCATTGCCCTCTCTTTCCCCCACAATGCAGGCAGGCACCATAGCCCGTTGGGAAAAAAAAGAAGGGGAAAAAATCAATGAGGGTGAACTAATTGCAGAGGTAAGTTGTTTTAAAATGTGGAAGTGAATGACAAATAAAAATGGCAAGCAATAGGATATATTGGAGTATATGAGGAAGACATTTGGTGTAAACCTAATTCGGCCTGACCTTGTCTTTCTAAAAGGGCCTGACCGTGGCCGTTGAGCATGCATTGTATATCTGCTTTGGATATTCCCTATGGCAAGAACAAAGGCCCTTGAGATAAAGGTGCAACTTCCCTCCCCCGCCCAAAGTTGGCATTTCCTTAAGGATTAAGCATCTTTCCTTAGGCTAGGAACTGATTGCTGCTCACCTGTGACCACCCAGCCCGGGACTACAGACTTGCCTCCTGCTACGCCCTCTGAGATAGCAGACCCACTACCTGCTGTGTCCATCAAGGGCTGTGCCGACAGGGCAATCTTGTGACTATTGTGGGAGGGACATTTCAATCATATGTGAAATATCCTGTTTGGGGGTATATAACCACTCTGTATACCTCACTTCTTTGGTGCTCTTTCTTCCTTCAGGAAGAAAGGCCCCGGGCCATGGTCCTCAGATTTTAGCTCAGAATAAACTCTCCCAAATTTTCATTTATAGATTGGTTATGCATTATTTTCGTTGACATGAGTTAGGAGGGACTGGCCCAGCTAAACTGAGCGTCACCTTTCTGGGTTGAAAGTTATTCCTTTTACCACTTGATAGTAGGGGAGATTGGTTAGGTAAGTTGTCAGCAACTAGCCAAACTGATTTTTAGCTAAGATGTTTTAAACTAATTTCTGCTTTCAAATCTGTGATAGAGGCTTTATCTTTTCGTGACTGTTGAACTGTCTAATTTTAGACACAAGCTAGTAAACTTCATACTGGCAGCACAAGCCTAAGCTTCTGTTTTTGTGTTAAAAGGTTGAAACTGATAAAGCCACTGTTGGATTTGAGAGCACGGAGGAGTGTTACATGGCAAAGATACTTGTTGCTGAAGGTACCAGAGATGTTCCAGTTGGATCTGTCATCTGTATCACAGTTGAAAAGTGAGTCGTACCCTGGTAATTTGTGGAACTTAGGTGCTAAGTGGAGTATCTTAACCCAAAAGTGAGGATTTAGGAGTTAAAGGCTTCTAAGACTACTTGTATAGGAGCTGAATCTTCTTTAGAACTCCCTTATGTTTATGCATTCTTTTTCTTCCTTAGGCCTGAGGATATTGAGGCCTTTAAAAATTATACACTGGATTCCTCGGCAGCACCAACCCCACAAGCAGCCCCTGCACCAACCCCTGCTGCCACTGCTCCGCCTCCTACACCTTCTGCTCAGGCTCCTGGTAGCTCATATCCCACTCACATGCAGGTGAGGCTCAGCCTCTGGGTGTTTGCTCTAGAAAATTTATTATTTATTCGTTATTTTTCATAGATGACTATCGCATCCTGGAAACTGGCATTAAATATGGCCAGCTCTTGTCATTTGAAAGCAAACGGAGATATAAACATGAAAATTAACAACTTATAGTCTTAGTTGTTATTTCCAGGTGTGTGAACTTGGACGGTTCCTTTAACATTTCTCAGCCTCATTGTCATAGACAGGATAATGCTTGGCACTTCTCATTCAAGAACATTGGGTTGGAGTTTGAGGATGATTTGTACTTACATCTACTACCTGTATAAATGGAGTTTTAGTGAGCCTCAAGTGCTGTCCCTTGAATGAAAGTGCCCAGTTGGTGTTTTCCTCTGTCGTGTAGTGATCTGTTTTCAAAGAGTGGATGAAGTAGTCCAGTAGTATTAATGAGGAAACTGACAATAAATAATAAGCGTAGAATAGACATATATAATAGCATTGCAAGAAAGCTGAAGGCAGTAACTATAATCACTGTTGATTCTGTTTACTAAGTCAGTTTGTAAGAGACTGAGTTTACTAGATATTAGGGTTATCCCATTTATATTTGTGTGTTTCGGATATTAGAAATGGATAAAACCCAGCTGTCGTTTTTCTAAAGGATTAAGACTGGAATTTTTCCTTCTCTTAGTTTATTTGTAGAAATTTCTGTATGGGAATCATTGTCTTCTTTGAACGTAATGTTCTCCTCCATGATTTATTATTAGCAGTCACTCATGATGAAGTTTTGTCTGGTGTTCAGTTCACATATTTATTTCATCCTGTTCAGCAAATTCTGTCTTACTACATAAGACTTTTACTTCATTTCTTTCCATTTTATGTCTGTGGCTTTGTGTGCAAGTGTTAGGGTTGTGTCATAATTATCCTTTAAGATACTGCATAGAGATTGTTGGCTTCACCAATTTTTAGGAAGTAGATGAAAGTTGACAAGAAAAATTTTTTTTCTAAAGATTTTATTTTTCCTTTTTCTCCCCAAAGCCCCCAGGTACATAGGTGTGTATTTTTAGTTGTGGGTCCTTCTAGTTGTGGCATGTGGGATGCCGCCTCAGCATGGCTTGATGAGTGGTGCCACGTCCGCACCGGGATTCAAACTGGTGAAACCCTGAGCCACCAAAGCGGAGTGCACAAACTTAACCACTCGGCCATGGGGCCGGCCCCTACAAGAAAAAAATTTTTAAAAAATTTTCTAATTACAGTCTAAGTTTTATTTTACTTTTTTTCATGCCTTCCTGAGACATCTTCAATGGAAATGATTTTTCTCTCAGCGTGATTTTATTGTTAATTAGGTACAAAAGACTAAGAAGGCAACAAACAAGACCCATAATAACTGAATAAGCATCCAAATTCAGTGGACACGCAAGCCGTATAAGTAGGAAAGCAATTTTTAATTTAGATTGGCCAATCTGATGTGTAGATTTTATCGAGCCGAAAGTGACTATTGTAAGAACACTTCTTAGTTTTTATCTTGGAAAGGTATTTGGGAAATTCGGGAGAAATGCAGTTTCCTCTGAGGGAAAAGATAGATGCTGATAAAGAGCGCAGCAAAATTTTAATGGAACAGTCTGGGCCAAGATCATTCTGTGAAAATGAAAAATTCTAGCTTAATCTAAGTGTTAAAAGAAAAAGATGAAAAGATGCTCTGTGCTTAGATATTTATTGAGGAATTAATTTTGACTGTCTAGAAAGAAGCTTTTCCATCTGCCCGTTGCTTTTAACTTTGGAGGGTGAGTCAGGAATATTGCTGATACTGTAAAGCTTGAGATTTGAAGGATGATTTCACTGGTGGGACACTTTTGAGACACTGAGCTTTTGCTGTTAGAGAGACATCAGGCAGACGGGGATTCGGCTTCTCACAGTCACTCTCATCCCATAAAACTGTTTAAGCTTGCTTAAGTTCCACTGTATCCAGAGCTTCCCAGTATTAAGCAATAACATGTATTTCTTTCTGCAGGTGGTTCTTCCTGCTCTCTCTCCCACCATGACCATGGGCACAGTTCAGAGATGGGAAAAAAAAGTGGGTGAGAAGCTAAGTGAAGGAGACTTATTGGCAGAGATAGAGACTGACAAGGCCACTATAGGTGAGATTTCTTCAGCTCTTAACGGGTGAGGCACTGAGTTTCCAAGTGAGGGAAGAGGATTGCCATTCTATCCTATAATGAGTGAGTGATAAGGTGAAAAAATTTTAATTCTTTGGATTCATTTCCTGGAACAGGATATCTCATAACAAAAGTGTGCGTAGTCGGATTTGTCAGTTTCATACTGCACTGTCAGTGAATCAAGGATATGTCAACTTTGGGATTATCTTAGGCCTGAGTTTGCTTCTTGGCCTTATTATGTTACTGAGAAGCTATATCAGAACTGCCATTCTTTAAACTGGACAAGGGAAAAAAAGAGGAAGCAGGAAAAAATAACTTCCAAGGCAGGATACCAAAGAATTTAAGATGACTGAGGGAAAACTGAAACCAGTGTTTAGGTCATTTTCATAGTTGAGAATGACTGATAGAATGTATATATCCTGTTCAGATATCGTATCACATTTCCATATATTCCTTTCCTAATTTGTTTTTATGCTCAGAATAAAAGCCACATAGACAATCATGTCTTTCTGATAATATTTATAGATAAATATCTTTCTTTCCTGTCCAGTCCCTAGAGATGCAGTGGGAGATTCTGGGCATCCTCTGCAGTGGTTGTTTTCAGATTGTGTTCTTCAAACCCCCTGATTCCTTGATGACACCTTGGGGAAAAGGAGAAGTGAACAAGCAGGACTCGACTGTGCACTGCCCCCTGCCCCCAACTTCCACCAGAACAACTCCTCTTTTCTTTTTGCATATTGTGCTTCCCCTCATAGGATTTTATTAGAAGAAAGGATTCTGTTTCTTAAAGAGAAAAACAAAAAACCTTGGTAACAGTAGGTCTGCTTTGCATTTTAACTTGAATACTAATGTTGCTGCAGGGGCTGGTATTCTAGAAACAGTCGCTAGAGAAGTATTACCTTAGTCAAACCTTTTAAACTCTGTCGTGGCCTTGTAGTCTTTTCTGCTTAAACACATCTTTTATTGGATATTAATTCTCAACTGGGAAGTGGAAGAGTTCATCAAATATGTGTCCATCAGGGAGAGGCACAATGCCACAGAAAGCCGAGATCTGGAAGGCAATAGCTGTCCTCTGCAGTGACTTCTTTTAGTTTTACTTTTGCAGTCCTTCATGTTTGAATTCCTTGTAAGAAAAGCAGTAGCTAAATAAAATGTAAGTTGCGAATACCGTGGAAACCCTGGTAATGCTATATTTCATCACGTTGATACATTTGGTATAATACCAAGTATACCCTCTTTGAAAAGCTCCAACGATGCTTTTGGGGTGTAATCTCCCATCACTGTCAAGCCTAGTAGCTCCCTTAGTTTAACATTCACGTGGGTCTGATCTTTAGCAGTGCAGTGGGTACGCATAGGGGCTGCCCATGGAGATGTTTTTAAGAAAATGTTCAGAACTAACCACTGTCTGTAATCTCTCATAGTTTTATTTAACAGATATTTATTTAGTATTTTGTACCCGTACTGATTCACTTTCAGTAGTGCTAAAAGTACTAATTTATTTAATTTTCATAATATCCCTGTGAAGTAGGTACTGTTATTATCCCCATTCTATAGGGAAAGAAGCTGAGACACAGAGAGGCTGAATAGTTTGCAAAAGGTTAGATAGCTAGTTTGAAGGAGAGGAGCCTTTTTCTTAAAACTGTGCTTTGAGTTTGGTGGGATAGTGGAGCCCTTTAAGTTCCATAATGGTTTTTCTTTCCATTTAAGGTTTTGAAGTACAGGAAGAAGGTTACTTGGCAAAAATCCTGATCCCTGAAGGCACAAGAGACGTCCCTCTAGGAACCCCACTCTGTATCATTGTAGAAAAAGAGGCAGATATCCCAGCATTTGCTGACTATAGGCCGACTGAAGTAACGGATTTAAAACCACAGGCACCACCTACCCCACCCCCGGTAGGTATGCTTCTAGAATTGAAGGAACGCGTATTACTCATCTCTAAATCAAGGGATTACATTAGATGATATTCTAGGTTCCTTCCAGCTCTAAGGTTCTGTGAATAAGGAGGGAGATAGTCAGTTAATATTTGTGGAGACCTACAGGGTATGTGGCACTACACCACTCATCTAGTGGTCAATAGTTTGATCCTTGTAGCTTTTCTTTTTTTTTCCTGCTGTCTTGAGTCCTGCTGAGAACAAAGCTAAGGTGATGTGTTCTTTTTCTGCTTTAGGTGTAGATATGGATATGGAAGGTAATGCTTTGTTCCCCATTTTCTATAGAATTTACTGTATAATCTTTGTTGCTGTCAGTCTTCTTGGTATTCACATATTATAGCAGATCAAGCTTATATTTGTAATACATTGGAACCTTGACATAACATGGCTTGTTTTGCATAGGATTTAGTCTGTCACTATATGCTCTACACTATGCACGTATAACATGAACTTGTACAAACTCTAAGCTTCAGTAACAGTATAATGAGGCTTCTGCGGTTGCTGCAATCACATGAGTTGAGAGTAGGTACACGTTTCTGTCAGAGAAAACTTGATTTCTGACTGCCATACATTCACAGGGAGCTGGCAAGTAGTAGTATTGGTTTATTTCTTAAAGTTCTTCGAACATAGAATCTTCCAGCATAGTTTATTATTTTGAAATTAGGTTAAGTGAAAACAAGAAACACATTGGTGATAAAGAGAATGAGAAGCGGCAAGTAAAGTGAAGAAGGGCTCTAAGGATATTATTTATTGGTTGGCAGTTTTAAAATCCATGCCTGTCCAAGTTATGGAGTAAGATAATTTGCCTTTGTTCTGTCTTTGACATAAAGTTTTGAATAATCTTGCTGTGTTGGTTAAGCAGGAAAAATGTGCATTACGATCTTTGGAAAAAGAGGAAAGTTATTTAATTAATATACCTTTGACATCTTAATAAAATGTAGACTCTTGATCTTTCAGATCAATCTGTACAGTGGCAAATTAACAATTTGTGACTTTTTTCGAAAGGTGGCCTCTGTTCCTCCAACTCCCCAACCTATAACCCCTACACCTTCAGCTGCCCGCCCAGCTGCTCCTGCTGGACCAAAGGGAAGGTTGTTTGTTAGTCCTCTTGCAAAGAAATTGGCAGCCGAGAAAGGGATTGACCTTACACAAGTAAAAGGTAAGTCTTGTTTCTGTGGAATGAGGTTGTAAAGGTAAAATTTAGTTGAGTTTCCTCTTTAAGGCCAGCAAGTACAACTCTATATAGTTGTCTTATCTGGGATAGTGGGGAGGAGGAGGGGGGAAATACCTCCTTTTTGCCACCACAGAGTAGGGAAACTTATTTTACTTTAGTCTGTCTAGAATCTACCTATATAATTTAGATGGCTTTTTTCATTCTCTATTTATGGAAACTGCTTAATTGTTGGTGAAAGTATAATGTGCTTGTTTAGCAAAGCTGAGTTATAGGACTTGATTATGTAATAAGAAATCTCTGTTATTGCTAGGCTGACTGTAGCAATATGCAAAATAAAACATGGAGTTGGGGTGATTTGAAATGACTTAAAGTAATAAAACTAATATAAAACTGAACTAAACCTCCTTGAGGGTAAAGGATAATGTCTTACTCATCTTTTTCTCCCCAAAGAGAAACTGTAGCTTAGTGATAAGAGCATGGGATTTTGAATCAGATCGTCTGGGGTTTAATCCTAGCTTTATCATTTTCTGTGTAATGTGTCTTTAGGTGAATTACTTGTATATGTCTTTACTTAGTCCATCTGTAAAACTGGGATAATAGTGTACATTAAAACAGGCGAAGTGCTTGGAACAGTGTCTAGAATATAATAGTCAGTACACATTAGTTTTGTTCCTATTATTATTATTGCCTGGCATTGAAATAAATTTAGTTTTTGAACTAAAGCTAAAATTGATGTAAGATAATTAAGATACTTATTTGGAAAAGGAAGAAAATTAATATTCCTGGAACATTGTTTGATGGCTACTACTGTGTGCTAGTCACTTAATTGCCACATTTAATTTACGCAATGTTTCTTGAAGTAAGAATTGTTCTTCCCTATTTTGGATAAGAAAATAGACTTGTAAGGGATCTCCCTTTCTGTTAAGTAGTAAAGTTACAATTTGAATCTAAATTTGTTTAATTCTAAAGCCTGTGTTGTTCTCACTATCCTGTGCTGCCTTCTGTTTTGATGCTCTGCCTTCCTTAATTTCTCAAGAAAGTAATGATTATTTCCCCAATCGTCCAGCTATGGGTACTCAGTGCTGCTTATCATTTGTCTGCAATCAGTTGTTGTGTGGTTAGAAGGCAAGCCAATTCCCAAAGACACAAGAATAGAATGTTATACATTTTTTGGACTTCAGAAGATTCTTGTAATATTAGAAGACCCTTTTTTCCACCTTAATGTTATTTCATTAGTATATTGCCATTCTTTATGTTCATGTGATTAGAATCAGGGACAGCAGTTGGAGTAAATTTTAAGAGGAAGAGGGACTGGTTTAATAATTATATCTGAAGAATTTAGACAAGTAAAGAAGGACCATTTATTAAATATTTAGCAACACTGGCTACCTTACTAAAGATAGAAGTGGAAACATCTCAATATTGTTATCATGCAGAGTTAGGTGATTCATTTATTATCATTTAAACAAATTTTCAGTGAATATTGGTTCTGCATCCAACACTTGTTCATAAGACAGACAAGATTTCATTTTCAGATGCTTATATTAATAACAATAAAGAATTAAGTGACCAGAAAGGGAGTAGAGCATACTAGTTAAGAGTACGGGCTCTGGAGCTGGAATGCTTGGTTTGAACCTCGGCTCTGCTGTATGATAGCTATGTGACCTTTTGTGTCTTGGTTTCTTCATTTGTATATAAAAATAATACCCTATAGGTTGTGAGGATTAAATAAGTTAATAAACAGTGCCTGCACATAGAAAGCATATAAAGGTATTAGGAATAATGATAATAATAACTTACTATTATTAAATAAGTTAATTTGAATGCTAAGAAAGAAATAAACCAAGTGATATACCAGTGAGTAACAGGGTAAAGATATGTGCAGTTGTGACTGCTTTTAGACGGCGTGGTTGGGGAAGATCTTTCTGATGAAGTGACATTTATCTGACCTGAAAGATGAGAAGGAGTCAGCTATGAGCCAACCATGTGAAGGACTAGGGGGGAAGGCATTTTGGGCACAGACCAGTAGTACATAGTCTAAAGTGGGAAAGAGCTTGGCACATTTGAAGAACATAAAGGAAACCAGAGTTAATGGAGCATAGTGAGCAAAGAGTCTAGTGTAGAGGTTGGAAAGAAACACAAGAGTGAGAACATAAAGGACTTTACAGATCATGGTAGAATTTGTATTTGCAGTGCAGTAGGAAGCCATTGAAAGACTAAAACAACGAAGTGATGTGAAATGATTTATATTTTTAAAAGATGAGTTTGGCTGCTCTGTGCAAATGGATTAAATGAAAGCCAGGGAACCTGATAAGATCCTCTTGTTGGAGGTAATGATGGTGGCTTAGTGGAAATGGAAAGAAATGGACAGCTTCAAGATACATTTTTGACATAGAATCCATAGAACTTAGTCAAGGATTGGAGATGGGGTTTTGACAACAGTAATATAAAAACAAAAGTGCAGTGGAAGCCAGTCTGGATAGGTTGAAAAGCACAAAGTGGATGAAGAAGTGGAGATAGCATTGTGGACAGCTCATTCAAGAAGCTTTGCTGTGAAGGAAGGCATAGAAGTAGAGTTGTAGCTTTGAGACAATATGGGCTCAAGAGAGGGCTTTCGAAAATGAGAGCTAGTAGAATGGGCCTAGTATAGAGTTTCTCAGCTACGGCACTATTGACATTTTTGACCAGGTAATTCTTTGTGTTTGTAGGGGGCTGTCCTGTGCATTGTAGGATGTTTAGCAACATCCTTGGCCTTTACCCACTACATGGTAGTAGCATCCCCCACTTGTGACAACCAAAAATATCTTCAAGCATTGCTAGATGTCCCCTAGGGGGCAAAATTCCCTTGGTTGAGAACCAGTGGTCTAATAGAAAAGGATAAATTGATGATGGAGAAAGGGAGAAAGGGCAGAATAATCTGGCAAGAAACAAAGTTTTTGAGAGTGGAAGGGTTGATGGGATTGGCCTTGATAGGAATTAGGGACATTTTGTCTGTTTTTGTAGGAGAGAAGAGAATATGGGGTGGTTTTATAGGTTTGGTGGCAGAAGATGAGAGTACCTCTCTGGTTGCTACTCTTTGATCAATAAAATATGAAGTGAGGATATCAGCTGGAGAATGAATACGGGGAGGTTTGAGGTTAGAGAGATCATGGAGTAGTGTTCTCAGAGATTGAGAATGTGAATTCAAGGGAAATATAATTTAATTTCTGGGTAGTTTTGTGTGTTTACGTTAGGTTTGTGGCCCTGAATTTATAGTACAGTCAGTCAGCTAGGTGTGTGCTTTTTTTCCCTAGCAACATTAAGCTCCTCTGGTGCTAGCATTGAGAAGGCAAATGTTTTAGAGTTTGACCAGGGAGTGATTTTAACAGTGATCCACAGAGTGTAAGCTGGGTAAGGAGGAAGTGAAGACAAGAAGGAGATAATGGATGGTGAGAGCAGAGGAGTCAGTGGAGTGAAGGTCTTGATGAGGTCAAAGAAATTTTGTAGGAGGAGGAGGGCGTGGTCTACATTAAATGAGCTGAGAGGATCATTGATTGTGTGCTGTTTTCTGACAGCAAATGTGTGTGTTTTCCACACTAACAGTCAATGCTCTGACACCAGCTGGGTATCCAACAATTCAGTCCTATTCTGACACTATCCAGAGTTAGCATCAGACTCCACAGGTTTAAGGGCTCAGTCCCTCAAGACTGCCCCCACTTCAGATGTCAGTTGAAAGTCTTGGGACCACTCATACTTCTGACCCATTGGTCATAAATCAGGAGTTCCCAAGACCCCCTCCTCAGATTTGATAATTCACCAGAACGACTCACAGAACTCAGGAAAGCACTTTGTTTACTGGTGCCCATTTTATTATAAAGGATACAACTCAGGAACAGTCATACAGAAGAGATGCATGGGACAAGGTATGGGGTTGTGGTAGGAGCGTGGGTGCACAGCTTCCAGGCCCTCTCTATAGCACCACCCTCCCAGCACATTGATGTGCTCACCAACCCAGAAGCTCTCCAAATCTTGTTCAAGAGTTTTTACATTTCAGTTAAAAAGCGTGGTTGATTAAATCATTGGCCATTGATTGTTGAGCTCAATCTCCAGTCCCCCTACTCTCCCTAGAAGGACAGATTACTTAGGAAATTTAACCAAAATGTAACCATTTGAGGAGAAATTGTTTTAAATCCTAAACCCTGATGTTCAGAGTTTGATATGTCTCAAAACTACCCATATTATGTTTTATATTTCTTTGATGCATGGCACTTTGACATCACTATCCCATTTTATCCTCACGACATCCCTGTGAGCAGGGACTGGTATTATAATCTCTATCCTACAGACGAGACTGAAGACCAGATGAGATTAAGTGACTACAGTCATCAGTTTAGTTTATGTTTGACAACAGCCCTGTGTTTTTTATTCCAAGTCTAGTGTTCTTCCCCTTATACCATATTGTTTTATGATGGCCTGTTGTGCCTTCTTAGGGAAATAGGCAAAAGGATTTAAAAGATTTCAGCTAACTCCTAATAGGAAATTCTTGTGGGTGGTTGAAGCTTAGCATAAGGCAGGTGGTACTGCAGCTGTCCTCCTCTTGAGGGGCCACAGTGTCCAGATCAGCCTTGGTTGTAAGGGGAGGTTATGGTTTCTGTCTTTTTGTAAAGGAGGAGAATCTAATAGGGGTGCTGCTACCTCTGTCCTAGAGCTGCTGGTGAGGATAAACACAGTCCTAGCCTACTCACTTTTCATAATGAAGGAAAGGAGTTGGGACGAACTGCACACAACGAGAATCCTTTTAAAAGTCTGCCTTGGGGCAGATGAATCAATTTGACCAAATTTTTTCTAGAAGTGGGCCAGTGTAAAAGGTATTTTAATAACTAAATTCTCAATCTCCTGAGAATTAAGGTTCAGGATTATCTACTTGGGTCTAAAGTTGTGGATGGGAGGAGGAAGGAAATTGAATGAAAATAAAATTAAGCCCATTGAGAGAAGTTTGAAGATCTTTCCTCATGTGTGACATTGCACCTGTTTCCTACATAGGCTCTAACACAGGCCAGTTTAGAGCCTTGGCTCCTGTGAGAAAGCCTTGCATGTTGGAGATCACATAAGGAGTGAATCATTGTAAAGATGAGATCATTGCAATTGAGAGTTATTCACGTTATTTTGTGGTGGAAAAATTGACTTGCCTGATTTGTCCAAAACAATTATTTTCATATTTGTCGACTGTGTACAAAGGGAATTCTTCATGATCAAATGAATCTACAACTGAAATGAGAGCTGTTTCAGGATTCAGAAAGGGTTTTGGAGCTAACCAGGAAGAGGCAGCCAGACTTACTTTTGGAGGTATAAATTGTACTCAGCATTATCCTTATGCTGGTATTTCCCAATTTAAATTAAAGAACATGAAAAAATAAAGTACAACTTAATTAGATAAAACTCTAAAAGAGAAATACTTAAAAGAATATTTGCTATAGTTAAAAAAAAACCACTACAGATCAATCAAGAGCACTCTGTGTGAATTAAAATTAGTAATTGACACCAGCTGGTATTTTTAGGGAGCACTTTAAGGGGCAGGAGTAAGACAGTGATTCCCTCAGAGGGTCTTTGGTAGAGAACCGTTAGCAACTTGCACTTCAGGATCATTGTGTTGATCTCCTTGAGGAACCAGCAGTATGGTCTCACATGTATCTCTTCCAGGGACAGGACCAGAAGGCAGAATCGTCAAGAAGGACATCGACTCTTTTGTGCCGACTAAAGCTGCTCCTGTGAGTTACATTTGGCTTTTTTTTTTTTTGTAATTTGTCTGTGCAAAGTGCTTTGTCCAGTCTATTGGACCCTTTCATACATTATTTATGAATGGAATAGCTTAACCAGTATTGTGTTTTCTTTTGTTTAATTTCACTGGCTAGCAATTTATATAGATATGAATATGCTGTCTTTCATATACAAAAGCAAAGATGATATACTACATTGACATGCATTCCAAACTGTCTTTTTTTGAGTAGTGATACTAAATTTTTCTTAATACATCCTCTCCTCATTCAGGCCGTATTTTTATTTCTTTTTTTCTTTTTTTTTAATTAAGATTATGATAGTTTACAACCTTGTGAAATTTCAGTTGTATGTTATTGTTAGTCATGTTGTGGGTACACCACTTCACCCTTTGTGCCCTCCCCTCACCCCCCCTTTCCCCTGGTAACCACCGATCAGTTCTCTTTGTCTATATGTTAACTTCCACCTATGAGTGGAGTTATCATACAGAGTTTGTCTTTCTCTGTCTGGCTTATTTCACTTAACACAATACCCTCAAGGTCCATCCATGTTGTTGTGAATGGGATGATTTTGTCCTTTTTTATGGCTGAGTATTATTCCATTGTATATATATACCATATTTTCTTTATCCAATCATCAGTTGCTGGGCACTTAGGTTGGTTCCACATCTTGGCTATTGTAACTAATGCTGCGATGAACATAGGGGTGCATGGGCCTTTTGGAATTGCTGATTTCAGGTTCTTAGGATAGATACCCAGTAGTGGGATGGCTGGGTCATAAGGTATTTCTATTTTTAACTTTTTGAGAAATCTCCATACTGTTTTCCATAGTGGCTGCACCAGTTTGCATTCCCACCAACAGTGAGCACAGCAGAGCGTGAGAACTTAACCACTATGCCATCAGGCTGGCCCTTCATTGTTTTTTCTTAACACTGTACAGAAAAATGAATTACCTTGTTTATATTTATCTCTTAATTCTTTCAATTTAGGAATGCTTTGATTGCTTTTCTTGAAGATAATTTTGCAAAACAAAACTATTTTGATCTGGGGCCAGCCCCATGGCCGAGTGGTTAAGTGTGTGCACTCCAGTTCAGCAGCCCAGGGCTTTACAGTTCAGATCCTGGGCACAGACCTAGTACTGCTCATCAAGCCATGCTGGGGTGGTGTCCCACATAGCAGAACCAGAAGGACCTACAACTAGAATGTACAACTATGTTCTGAGGGACTTTGGGGAGAAGAAGAAGAAAAGGAAAAAATAAGATTGGCAATGGATGTTAGGTGCCAATCTTTAAAAAAAAGAAAAAAAATATTTTGACATAAACTAGTCATCAAACATAGTCTGGCTCAAAGAAAAATGACACTTAAAACATGGTTACAGAATTCTAAATATAAAAACTGAAAACAAAACTCTTAAGCACAGTCCAAATCTGAGTTCTTTTTGCTCCCTTGGGATAGAAATAGCTGTACTTCTCTATAAGCCTTTTAGTTTTTACTTTGCCATCTGTAAAATAGTCACCAGTTGCTTCTGCTAAGATTGAGCTACAGTTACCAAGAGGTTTTTTTACCTCCCCATAGGCTCCAGCAGCTGCTGTGCCTCCTCCCGCAGTTCCAGGAGTGGCACCAGTTCCTACAGGTGTCTTCACAGATATACCAATCAGCAACATTCGTCGAGTAAGACTGTTACCATAAATCTGGAACCAAAGCTCTTGGGGGCATGTTTTTCTCTGATTGTTTAGTTGCATATATAGTTTGAAATACTGACAGAGACTTTTTTCGTTGGGAATCTTAGATGATTAGTTTAAGAGATGTCTGGTTTGACCAGTTGAGTACTTGGGGTAAACACTGTTCTGATTAAATGCCATTGGAAGGGGCTAAATTATGGTGCAATCCTTCATCCACCAGTTCTAATAATGCTTGAGGAGTAAGCATTACCAGGGAGCAGGGCAAAGGGGCAAACAGCCGTGGGTAAGGTCTCATCTCAACTCAAGATAATTATTTTTTGATCTCTTTGATTTCAGGTTATTGCACAGCGGTTAATGCAATCTAAGCAAACCATACCTCATTATTACCTTTCTATTGATGTAAATATGGGAGAAGTTTTGTTGGTACGGAAAGAACTTAATAAGGTAAAAGGTCTGGAAATTCCATCTCTATAAATTCTAAAAGTCTTGCTTTTCCCTGGTAAACATTTACATTTTTGCCCATATTTTTGTTACAGTATGCCAGTTGTTGATGGAATATGGGTGTCATCTTAATTTTAACTTGCAGGAAATATCCTGGAGAGTTTTTGTTTTTTTTAACCCTTGATTAAAGCTTATCATTTAAAGTTGACTTTGCAGTGATCCATTTTAGCCTAACAGAGTCAATATGATTCTCTGAAACTACGTGAGTCTCTTTTGGTAGGGAAGAAAGAATATGTTTGCTTCGTCTTTATAGTTAAGTACCAAGCCCCTACTTAGTGTTTGGCATAAGGTGCTTTTAGGAACATAGCATCAGGCATCATCCTTCTCCATGAGTTTATAATTTAATTGAGATGATGCATGTGAAAAAGAGAGGAGGCAGTTTTTGTTAAAGTAAAAATATTCATTTGCAGATCAGTCTTTCCACGGTAATGCCCCTTGTCTGCTAAATTACCTTGTATAGGTTAAGTGTTAATAGGAATTCAGAGAAGGGGGAGACCACCATTTGGGAATTCACAGTAGGAAACCAAGTGGAAAAACTTGGTTGAGCCATGTTGAAAGTTCATCCTAGTGATGGAATATCATAAAGTTTAAAGTCCTTTACAAAAAAGGAGGTAAGTATAGTCTGCCCTCCATATCCGTGGATTCCGCATCTGTGGTTCAAGCAACCACAGAACCCGTGGTTATGGAGGGCCAACTAAGGGACTTGACCATTGGTAGATTTTGGTATCCGTGGGCGGGCCCTGGAACCAATCTTCCCGGATACCAAGGGATGACTGTATAGCATATGTGGGAGATAGATTATCTTTTCTAGAGTGGATACACAGTTGTTGGTTTAGGGAAGACCTTGATTTACAAGCAGAAGAATTTAGACTTGAATTAGACATTAAGTAAGAAACCAATAAAAGTGACATGATGATAAGAATGTTTTAAGAAAGACTAATCTAATAGATATTTACTGGCACACTTTAATGGCAGAGACTAGTTTTGCTTGTCATGTAATCATGCAATGAGGGTGATAGGGGTCTGGATTTGAGGGTTGCATTAAGAATGGAGTAGGAAAGAGGGATATGAAAGGTATTTTCAAGAAGGTGAAAAGTAGAAGCCAAACTCCTTAGAGTGGCATACAGGGCCTTACACAGGTTGTCTATAACCTCTCTGACCTCCTCTCCTACTGCTTTCCTGCCAGCTCACTCTGCTGCAGACACAATGGTTGCTTTGCTATACTTCAACACTCACCTGTATACTCCTGCTTTAGGAGTATGTTCCCTCTGCATGGACTATTTTTCCTCTAGTATCTATCCGGCTTCCTCCTTCACCTCCTTAAGGTTTTGACTCAATATCACCTTCTCTGGTCTTCCCTGGTCACCTTATGCTAAAATTAAGGAAAGAGGAGTGGAGTGAGTGGTGGGGTCTCTGTTTAGTTCTTTTTCCCTACTTTATTTTTCTGCTCAACACTTAACACTATTTGCCATACTATATGTTTTAGTTATTTATTATCTATCCATCCCCTTTAGAATATAGGCTCCCTGAGAAGAATTTTTACCCATTTTTTTCACTGTTTTATATCTAGAGCTTTAGAGTTATATGCCCAGCACAGAGTAGACTCTCAAATATTAATGAATGAATGAAGCATCAGTAGAACTTTGCAACTGACTACAGGGTTAAAGATCATGGCATACTTTTATTGTCAAAATATTAAAGCTATTTTATAATAAATTTGTTTGGAAATTAGGCATGGAAGTTTTATGTCCAATGTATTATTTTATTCATTTATTTAAAACAGTTTATTCTGATATAATTCACATACTGTACCATTTACCCATTTAAAGTTTATAATTCAGTGGTTTTTAGTATATTCTGAGTTGTGTGACCATCACCACAATAAATTTTAAAACATTTTCATCACCGTAAAATGAAACCACGCACCCCTTAGCCATAACCTCTACCCCAATCCTCTCATCCTTCCCAGCCCTAGCCAACCACTAATCTACTTTCTGTCTTATAGGTTTGCCTTTTCTAGATATTTCCTATGGGGATAGAGATTTCATTGAATCTGTAGATCCATGTGGGGAGTATTGCCATTTTAACAAAATTAAGTGTTCCCACTCCATGAACATGGGATATCTTTCCATTTATTTAGGTCTTCTTTAATTTCTTTCAACAATTTTTATAGAGTATAAGTTTTTGCTCTTTTAAATTTATTCCTAGGTATTTTATTCTTTTTGATACTATTGTAAATTTCGTTTTCAGATTGTTCATTGCCATTGTGTAGAAACAGTTTATTTTTGTATTTTGATTTTATATCCTGCAACCTTGTTTTTTGTGTGTTCCTTAGAGTTTCCTATATACAAAATCATGTCATCTTCAAATAGAGGAAGTTTTGCTTTTTCCTTTCCAGTCTGGATGCCTTTTATTTCCTTTTCTTTCCTAACTTGTCTGGCTAACACATCTATGACAATGTTGAATTGAATTGGCAAGAGTGGACATCTTTGTCTTGATCTTAGGGGGAAATAGGTCTTTCATCACTGAAGTATGATGATGATTTGGAGTTTTTATATGTCTATTTTATCAGCAGGGTGAGGAAGTTCCCTTCTATTCATAGTTTGTTGAGTATTTTTATCAAAAGGGGTGTTGAATTTTGTCAAATATCCTTTTTCTGTGTCTATTGAGATGGTCATGTGGTTTTTGTCCTATATTCCATTAGGATATTATTACATTAATTGCTTTTTAGATGTTTACCATTCTTAGGACAAATCCCATTTGGTCATGATGAATAATCCTTTTCATATATTGCTAGATTTGGTTTTCTAGAATATTTTTGAGGATTTTGCGTCTATATTTGTAAGAAATATTAACCTGTAGTTTTCAAAAAAATTTTTTTTAATTGATTTTTTTATTGCAGTCTTACTGGCTTATAACATTGTGTAAATTTCAGATGTACATTATTATATTTCAGTTTCTGTATAGACCACGTGTTCACCACCAATACTCTAGTTTTTGTCCATCATCATACATATATGCCCCTTTATCCCTTTCACCCTCTCCCCACCTCCTTCTCCTCTGGTAACCATTACTCTGTTCTCCTTATCTGTGTGTTTATCTTCCACATATGAGTGAAATCATAGAGTATTTGTCTTTCTCTGGCTTATTTCACTTAGCATAATACCCTCAAGGTCCACCCATGTTGTCGCAAATGACGTGATTTTGTCTTTTTTTATGGCTGAGGAGTAGTCCATTGTGTATACGTACACAGCATCTTTTTTATCCATTCATCTGTTGATGGGCACTTGGGTTGCTTCCACTTACTGGGTATTATAAACAATGCTGTGATGAACATGGGGATGCATAAATCTCTTTGAATTGCTGATTTCAAGTTCTTTGGATAGATACCCAGTAGTGGGATAGCTGGGTCATGTGGTATTTCTATTTTTAATTTTTTGAGAAATCTCCATACTCTTTTCCATAGTGGCCACACCAGTTTGCATTCCCACCAGCAGTATATGAGGGTTCCCTTTTCTTCACATCCTCCCCAACACTTGTTATTTCTTGTTTTGTTAAATATAGCCATTCTGACGGGTATGAGGTGATATCTCATTGTAGTTTTGATTTGCATGTCCCTAATAATTAGTGATGTTGATCATCTTTTTTTTTTTGAGAAAGATTAGCCCTGAGTTAACTGTTGCCAATCCTCCTCTTTTTTTTTTTTTATTGAGTTATTGATAGGTTACAATCTTGTGAAATTTCAGTTGTACATTAATGTTTGTCAGTCATGTTGTAGGTGCACCACTTCACCCTTTGTGCCCACCCCCCACCCCACCTTTCCCCTGGTATCCACTAAACTGTTCTTAGTCCATAATTTTAAATTCCTCATATGAGTGGAGTCATACACAGATTATCCTTCTCTCGCTGGCTTATTTCACTTAACATAATTCTCTCAAGGTCCATCCATGTTACTGCAAATAGAATGGTTTTGTTCTGTTTTGCAGCTGAGTAGTATTCCATTGTATATATGTACCACATCTTCTTTATCCATTCGTCTGTTGCTGGACACTTAGGTTGCTTCCACGTCTTGGCTATTGTAAACAGTGCTGCAATAAACATTGGGGTGCACAGGACTTTTGGGATTGCTGACTTCAAGCTCTTTGGTTAAATACCCAGTAGTGGGATGGCTGGATCGTAGGGTAGTTCTATTTTTAATTTTTTGAGGAATCTCCATGCTGTTTTCCATAGTGGCTGCACCAGTTTGCATTCCCACCAGCAGTGTATGAGGGTTCCTTTTTCTCCACAATCTCTCCAACATTTGTTGCTATTAGTTTTAGATATTTTTGTCATTCTAACGGGTGTAAGGTGATATCTCAGTGTAGTTTTGATTTGCATTTCCCTGATGATCAGTGATGATGAGCATCTTTTCATGTGTCTATTAGCCATCAGTATATCTTCCTTGGAGAAATGTCTGTTCATGTCTCCAGCCCATTTTTTGATTGGGTTGTTTGATGTTTTGTTGTTGAGTTGCGAGAGTTCTTTATATATTATGGATATTAAGCCTTTGTCAGATATATGACTTGCAAATATTTTTTCCTAGTTAGTGGGTTGTTTTTTTGTTTCAGTCCTGTTTTCATTTGCCTTGAAGAAGCTCTTTAATCTGATGAAGTCCCATTTGTTTATTCTTTCTATTGTTTCCCTTCTCTGAGAAGGCATGGTGTCCGAAAAGATCCTTTTAATACTGATGTCAAAGAATGTACTGCCTACGTTTTCTTCCGGAAGCCTTATGGTTTCAGGTCTCACCTTTAGGTCTTTGATCCATTTTGAGTTTATTTTGGTGAATGGTGAAAAAGAATGGTCAATTTTCATTCTTTTACATGTGGCTTTCCAGTTTTCCCAGCACCATTTGTTGAAAAGACTTTCTTTTCTCCATTGTATGCCCTCAGCTCCTTTGTCAAAGATAAGCTGTCCATAGATGTGTGGTTTTATTTCTGGGCTTTCAATTTTGTTCCATTGATCTGTGCACCTGTTTTTGTACCAGTACCATGCTGTTTTGATTACTGTAGCTTTGTAGTATGTTTTGAAGTCAGGGATTGTGATGCCTCCCGGTTTGTTCTTTTTTCTCAGGATTGCTTTAGAAATTCGGGGTCTTTTGTTGCCCCATATGAATTTTAGGATTCTTTGTTCTAATTCTGTAAAGAATGTCCTTGGGATTCTGATTGGGATGGCGTTGAATCTGTAGATTGCTTTAGGTAGAACGGACATTTTAACTATGTTTATTCTTCCAATCCATGTACATGGAATGTCTTTCCATCTCCTTATGTCATCATCCAATTCTCTCAGAAAGGCCTTGTAATTTTCATTATATAGGTCCTTCACTTCCTTAGTTAAATTTACCCCAAGGTATTTTATTCTTTTTGTTGGGATTGTGAATGGTATTGTATTCTTGAGTTCTTTTTCTGTTGATTCATTACTTGAGTATAGAAATGCTACTGATTTATGCAAATTGATTTTATACCCTGCAGCTTTGCTGTAGTTGTTGATTACTTCTAACAGTTTTCCAATGGTTTCTTTGGGATTTTCTATATATAAGATCATGTCGTCTGCAAACAGCGAGAGTTTCACTTCTTCCCTCCCTATTTGGATTCCTTTTATTCCTTTTTCTTGCCTGATTGCTCTGGCCAGGACCTCCAGTACTATGTTAAATAAGAGTGGTGATAGAGGGCATCCTTGTCTCGTTCCTGTTTTCAGGGGGATGGCGTTCAGTTTTTGCCCATTGAGTATGATGTTGGCTATGGGTTTGTCGTATATGGCCTTTATTATGTTGAGGTAGTTTCCTTCTATGCCCATTTTGTTCAGAGTTTTTATCATAAATTGCTGTTGGATCTTGTCAAATGCCTTCTCTGCATCTATTGAGATGATCATGTGGTTTTTATTCCTCAGTTTGTTGATGTGGTGTATCACGTTGATTGATTTGCAGATGTTGAACCATCCCTGTGTCCCTGGTATGAATCCCACCTGATCATGATGTATGATTCTTTTGATGAATTGCTGAATTCTGGTTGCCAAAATTTTGTTTAGAATTTTTGCATCTATGTTCATCAGCGATATTGGCCTGTAGTTCTCTTTTTTCGTGGTGTCCTGTATCAGGTTTTGGTATCAGCGTGATGTTGGCCTCATAGAATGTGTTAGGAAGTGTTCCATCTTCCCTAATTTTTTGGAATAGCTTGAAAAGGATAGGTATTAAATCCTCTCTGAAAGTTTGGTAGAATTCCCCAGGAAAGCCATCTGGTCCTGGGATTTTATTCTTTGGGATGTTTTTGATTGCTGTTTCAATCTCTTTCCTTGTGATTGGTCTGTTCAAATTGTCTGCCTCTTCTTGAGTGAGCTTTGGGAGATTGTAGGAGTCCAAGAATTTATACATTTCCTCTAGGTTATCCATTCTGTTGGTATATAGTTTTTTGTAGTATTCTCTTATAATCTGTTGTATTTCTGCAGAGTGTGTTGTTATTTCTCCTCACTCATTTCTGATTTTGTTTATTTGAGCTTTCTCCCTTTTTGCTTTGTAAGTCTGGCTAGTGGTTTGTCAATTTTATTTATCTTCTCAAAAAACCAGCTCTTTGTCTCATTGATCCTTTCTACTGCCTTTTTCATTTCAATAGTATTTATTTCTGCTCTGATTTTTATTATTTCTCTCCTGCTGACTTTGGGCTTCATTTGTTCTTTTTTCTCTAGTTCAGTTAGGTGTGCTTTAAGGTTGCTTATTTTGGATTTTTCTTGTTTGTTAAGATGTGCCTGTATTGCGATGAATTTTCCTCTTAATACAGCTTTCGCTGTATCCCATATGAGTTGGTATGGCATGCTATAATTTTCATTTGTTTCCAGGTATTTTTTTATTTCTTCTTTAATTTCTTCAGTGATCTGTTGCTTGTTCAGTAGTGTGTTGTTTAGTCTCCACATCTTTGTGCCTTTCTCAGCTTTTTTCTTGTAATTAATTTCTAGCCTTATAGCACTATGATCTGAGAAGATGCTTGTTATTATTTCCATTTATTTTAAATTTGTAGAGGCTTGCCTTGTTTCCCAACTTATGGTCTATCCTAGAGAATGTTCCATGTGCACTTGAGAAGAATGTGTATTCAGCTCTTTCAGGGTGGAGTGATCTATATATGTCTGTTAAGTCCAATTGTTTTAGTTTTTCATTCAGCTCCACTATTTCCTTGTTGATTTTCTGTCTGGATGATCTGTCCATTGATGTGAGTTGGGTGTTGAGGTCCCCTACTATTATTGTGTTGTTTTTAACATCTTCCTTTAGGTCTGTTAATAGTTGCTTTATGAATCTTGGTGCTCCTGTGTTGGGTGCATAGATATTTATAAGCGTTATTTCTTCTTGATGAAGTGTCCCTTTAATCATTATATATTGTCCCTCTGTGTCTCTCTTTACCTGTCTTATTTTGAAATCCACTTGGTCTGATATGAGAATTGCAATACCTACCTTTTTTTCTTTGCTATTTGCTTGAAGTATTGTCCTCCACCCCTTCACCCTGAGTCTGTGTTTGTCCTTGGGGCTGAGGTGTGTTTCCTGGAGGCAACAAATTGTTGGATTGTGTTCTTTAATCCATTTTGCCACTCTGTGTCTTTTTATTGGAGAGTTCAATCTGTTCACATTGAGAGTGATTATTGATGCATGTGGACTTAATGCTGTTAATCTGTCACTCATTATCTTGTTTTCCTGTGTTTCTTTTCCTGTTTGCTTTAGACTACCCATTTAATACTGCAATTTCTTATGCTGGGTTTCTTAGATTTTTCCTTATTTATGATTTGTGACTCTGTTCTGTACTTTATTTTAGTGTCTACCTTGAAGTTTGTATTTAGAATCTCCTGTATAATATAGTCTATTCTCTGGTGGTCTCTTACCTACTTGACCAATACTGATTTAGACCCTTTGCTCTTCCCCTCCTAAATAATTATTTTCATTTTTTATTCCAACTTGTCTTATTAATCTGTAGTTAGAGTGCTAAGATCACCCTTGTTTTGGTAGTTTCCTTATTTTTACCCTAATGCTATAGTTGAATATTTGCTATCCTGTTCTGGTTCTATCCATCGGTCTCCCTAGTCTGTGGATTGTGTCCCCTTTCTCCCTTTTTCTTTTTTCAGGTATGAGAGCCTTCTTGAGGATTTCTTGTAATGGAGGGCTTTTAGTTACAAATTCCCTTAACTTTTGTTTGTCTGGAAAAGATTTAATTTCTCCCTCATATCTGAAGGAAATTCTTGCTGGATAGAGTATTCTTGGCTGAAGATTTTTATCCTTTAAAGCTTTGAATATATCACTCCATTCTCTCCTAGCTTGTAGGGTTTCTGTAGAGAAATCCACTGACAGTCTGATAGGGGCTCCTTTATAGGTTATTCTCTTTTTGTTTCCTTACTTCCCTGAGTATTCTCTTCTTATCTTTCCTATCTGCCAACTTTACTACTATGTGCCTTGCAGTAGGTCTTTTTACATTGACAAATCTAGGAGATCTAAAACCCTCCTCTACGCACATTTCTCCGTCGATCCCTAGATTTGGGAAGTTCTCTTCAATAATTTCGTTAGGCACACATTCTGCTCCATTTTCCTTTTCCACATTCTCGGGAATTCCTATGATCCTTATGTTCTTACGCTTCATTGAATTCATTATCTCTCAGAGATTTTCCTCATTTTTTTTAATTCTTAGTTCTCTTTCTTCCTCTTCCTCTGTCTGGCGCCATTCAGCCTGTCTATCTTCGATTATGCTAATTTTCTCCTCTATGTTGTCTACACGGGCATTCAGGGAATCTGTATTCTGTTTTATCTGGTCCATTGTGTTTTTCATCTCAAGTAATTCTGTTTGATTCTTCTTTATGATTTCAATCTCTTTTGTGAAGTAACTCCAGAACTCGGCTTGTTTCTCTTTCTCTCTACCTCATTGAGTTTTTTGATTATAGCTGCTCTGAATTCATTATCACTTAGTTTACCTAATTCCAAGTCCTCAGGACTTAATTCTCTGTTTTTATTATTTTCCTTCTGGTCTGGGGCTTTTATAAATTGCTGGATGGTAGAGGAGCGGTTTTTTCCCATGGTGGTAGAATTCAGTTGCAGTTATAGCCTGTCACCACTAGATGGGGGTCAAGAGCCGCGTGTTATGAGCTCTCTGCCTTGGGGCAAGATGGCTGCGCCCACTGGCTTTGCCGGCAGGGGGGAGGGGCTGTTACTCACTCGCACCGGTCTGGGTTCAGATCAGTTCTGTTCTCTGGTCTCCCAAGGCCCTTGATTTATGGGGTCCCTGGGGACGGAAGCTTTCCCCCCGTCAGCGGGTCTCCACTGAATCAGCGGATGATCCCCCAGTTGCGCGGCCCCTCCCCCGCTCCTTCCCGACCCGTCCCACAGCGATTGCAGACTCTAGGGGAGGGAGCGATGTTCTCTCCTACCGTTCCAGTGCCTCCGAAGGTGTAAGCAAGGATTAGGATCTCCGCCTTCTTGGTATTGTAGGTCTCTAACGAGCTGGCGTTATGTGTATTCTCTGAAATTCAGTTCTTCCAATCTTTCGTTCTATTTTGGAGGGGAGAGAATCCCGGGTCAGCTCACCCCGCCATTTTGCTCCGCCCCCTCTCCCCAATCCTCCTCTTTTTGCTGAGGAAGACTGGCTCTGAGCTAACATCCATGCCCATCTTCCACTACTTTATATGTGGGATGCTTGCCACAGCATGGCGTGCCAAGCGGTGCCATGTCTGCACCTGGGATCCAAACCAGCGAACCCCAGGCCGCCGAAGCAGAACCTGCACACTTAACTACTGTACCACCAAGCCGGCCCCTGTTGATCATCTTTTCATTTGTCTATTGGCCATCTAGATATCTTCTTTGGAGAAATGTCTGTTCATATCCTCTGCCCATTTTTTGATCAGGTGGTTCATTTTTTTGTTGTTGAGTTGTATGAGTGCTTTTTGGAAATTAACCCTTTGTCAGCTATGTGATTTGCAAATATTTTCTCCCAGTTTGTGGGTTGTCTTTTTGTTTTGTTGATGGTCTCCTTTGCTGTGCAGAGGCTTTTTAATCCAATGGCCTATTTGTTTTTCTTTTGTTTGTCTTGCCTGAGTAGGCATGGTATTTAGAAAGATACTGCTAAGACTGATGTGTACCCCCTTTATTTTCTTCTAAGAGTTATATGGTTTCAGGTCTTACATTCAATTCTTTAATTCATTTTGAGTTCATTTTTGGGTATGGTGTAAGACAATGGTCTAGTTCCATTCTTTTGCATGTGGCTGCCCAGTTTTCCCAACAGCACTTCTTGAAGAGACTTTCCTTTCTCCATTGTACATTATTGACTCTTTTGCCAAAGATTAGCTGTCCATAGATGTGTGGTTTCATTTTTGGGCTCTCAATTCTTTTCCATTGATCTGTGTGTGTGTGTTTTTCTGCCAGTACCATGCTGTTTTGATTACCATTGCTATGTAGTATGATTTGAATTCAGGGAGTGTGATACCTCCAACTTTGTTCTTTTTTCTCAGGATTGTTTTCGCTATTCACAATCTTCTGTTGTTCCATATAAATTTTAGGATTCTTTATTCTCTTTCTGCGAAGAATGTTATTGGGATTCTGGTTGAGATTGCATTGAATCTGTAGGTTGCTTTAGGTGCTATGGATACTTTAACTATGTTTATTCTTCCAGTTCGTGAGCATGGAATATCTTGCCATTTCTTTATGTCTTCTTTGATTTCTTTCAATAATGTCTTATAGTTTTCAGTGTTTAGGTGTTTTACCTCCTTGGTTAAACTTATTCCTAGGTATTTTATTCCTTCTGTTGTGATTGTAAATGGGATTGTGTTCTTGACTTCTCTTTCTGCCAGTTCATTATCAATGTATAGAAATGCAACTGATTTTTTTTATTGAGTTCATAATAGTTTACAACATTGTGAGATTTCACTTGTATATTATTGTTTCTCTGTCACCATATAAGTGCTCCCCTTCACCCTTTCTGCCCAACCCCCCACGCTCCTTCCCCCTGGTAACCACTAAACTATTCTCTTTGTCCGTGTGTTTATCTTCCACATATGAGTGAAATCATACAGTGTTTGTCTTTCTCTAGCTTATTTCATTTAATATAATACCCTCCAGGTCCATCCATGTTGTTGTGAATGGGATGGTTTTATCCTTTTTTATGGCTGAGTGGTATTCCATTGGCTACATATACCACATCTTTATCCAGTTTGGTCGATGGGCACTTGGGTTGCTTCCAAATCTTGGCTATTGTGAATAATGCTGCAATGAACATAGGGGTGCCCAAGTCACTTTGAATTTTTGATTTCAAGTTCTTTGGATAGATACCTAGTGGTGGGATACCTGAGTCTTATGGTATTTCTATTTTTAGTTTTTTGAGAAATCTCCATACTATTTTCCATAGTGGCTGCACCAGTTTGTATTCCCACCAGAAGCATATGAGGGTTCCCTTTTCTCCACAACCTCTTCATTTGTTATTTTTTGTCTTAGTGATTATAGCCATTTTAATGGGTATGAGGTGATATCTTATTGTAGTTTTGATTTGCATTTCCCTGATGATTAGTGATGTTGAACATCTTTTCACGTGCCTATTGGCCATCTATATATCTTCTTTAGAGAAATGTCTGTTCATATCCTCTGCCCATGTTTTGATTGGGTTGTTTTTTTGTTGTTCAGTTGTGTGAATTCTTTATATATTATGGAGATTAACCCCTTGTCAGATAAATGGTTTGCAAATATTTTCTCCCACTTGGTGGTTGTCTTTGTTTTGATCCTGTTTCCTTTGCCTTGCAGAAGCTCTTTAGTCTGATGAAATCCCACTTGTTTATTTTTTCTTTTGTTTCCCTTGTCTGAGAAGACATGGTATTCAAAAAGACCCTTTTAAGATCAAAGTCAGAGAGTGTACTACCTGTATTTTCTTCCAGAAGTTTTATGGTTTCAGGTCTTACCTTCAAGTCTTTGATCCATTTTGAGTTTATCTTTGTGTATGGCATAGGATAATGGTCTACTTTTTGTGTGTGGCTGTCCAGTTTTCCCGACACCATTTATTGAAGAGATTATCTTTTCTCCATTGTATGTTCTTAGCACCTTTGTCAAAAGATTAGCTGTCCATAGATGTGTGGTTTTATTTCTGGGCTTTCAGTTCTGTTCCATTGATCTGTGTGCCTGTTTTTGTACCAGCACCATGCTGTTTTGATTCCTATAGCTTTGTAATACATTTTGAAGTCAGGGATTGTGATGCCTCCAGCTTTGTTCTTTTTTCTCAGGATTGCTTTAGCTGTTCAGGGTCTTTCGTTACCCCATATGAATTTTAGGATTCTTTGTTCTAGTTCCATGAAGAATGTCATTGGGATTCTGATCGGGATTGCATTGAATCTGTAGATTGCTATAGGTAGTATGGACATTTTAACTATGTTTATTCTTCCGATCCATGTTCATGGAATATCTTTCCGTTTCTTCATGTCCTCATCGATTTCTTTCAGTGATGTCCTATAGTTTTCATTGTGTAGGTCTTTCACCTCCTTTTTTTTTTTTTTTTAAAGATTGGCACCTGAGCTAACAACTGTTGCCAATCTTTTTTTTTTTTTAATTCTTCTCCCCAAAGACCCCCAGTACATAGGTGTAGATTCTGGGGAAATCCTGGGCTGCTGAAGTGGAGCATGCAAACTTGACCACTTGGCCACGTGCTGGTCCCTCTTTCATCTCCTTGGTTAAATGTATTCCTAGATATTTTATTCTTTTTGTTGAGGTTGTAAGTGGGATTGTATTCTTGAGTTCTCTTTCTGTTAGTTTGTTATTAGAGTATAGAAATGCAACTGATTTTTGTAAGTTGATTTTGTACCCTGCAACTTTGCTGTAGTTGTTGATTATTTCTAATAGTTTTCCAGTGGATTCTTCAGGGTTTTCTATTTATACAATCATGTTGCCTGGGGCTGGCCCCGTGGCCGAGTGGTTAAGTTTGCATGCTCTGCTGCAGGCAGCCCAGTGTTTGGTCGGTTTGAATCCTGAGTGCAGACATGGCACTGCTCGTTGAGCTACGCTGAGGCAGCATCCCACATACCACAGCTAGAGGGACCCACAAGTAAGAATATACAATGGTGTACTGGGGGACTTTGGGGATAAAAAGGAAAAAAATAAAAATCTTTAAAAAAAAAAAAGTCATGTTGCCTGCAAGCAGCCAGAGTTTTACTTCTTCGTTTCCTATTTGGATTCCTTTTATTCCTTTTTCTTGCTTAATTGCTCTGGCCAAAACCTCCTGTACAGTGTTGAATAAGAGTGGTGGTAGTGGGCATCCTTGTCCTGTTCCTGTTCTTGGAGGGATGGCGTTCAGTTTTTCCCCATTAAGTATGATGTTGGCTGTGGGTTTGTCATATATGACATTTATTATGTTGAGGTACTTGCATTCTATCCCCATTTTGTTAAGAGTTTTTATCATAAATGGATGTTGGATCTTGTCAGATGTTTTCTCTGTATCTATTGAGATGATCTTGTGGTTTTTATCCCTAATTTTGTTAATGTGGTGTATCACATTGATTTGCGGATGTTGAACCATCCCTATGTCCCTGGTATACATCCCACTTGATCACGGTCTATGATCATTTTGATGTATTGCTGTATCTGGTTTGCCAATATTTTGTTGAGGATTTTTGCATCTATGTTCATCAGCCATATTGGCCTGTAGTTTTCCTTTCTTATGTTGTCCTTGCCAGGCTTTGGTATCAAGGTGATGTTGGTCTCATAGAATGTGTTAGGAAGTGTTCTGTCTTACCTAATTTTTTGGAATAGTTTGAGAAGGGTAGGTATTAAAATCATCTTTGACTGTTTAGTAGAGTTCTCCAGGGAAGCTCTCTGGTCCTGGGCTTTTATTTTTTAGGATGTTTTTGATTACAGTTTCAGTCTCTTTACTTGTGATTTGTTTATTCAGATTATCTATTTCTTATTGGTTCAGCTTTGGGAGGTTGTAAGAGTCTAAGAATTTATCCATTTCTTCTAGATTGTCCATTTTGTTGACATATAGCTTTTCATAGTATCCTCTTATAATCTTTTGTATTTCTTTGGTATCCATTGTAATTTCTCTTCTTTCATTTCTAATTTTATTTATTTGAGCTTTCTCTCTTCTTGTGCCTTTTAGTCTGGCTAAGGGTTTGTCAATTTTGTTTATCTGCTCAAAGAACCAGCTCTTTGTTTCATTGATCCTTTCTACTGTCTTTTTTGTTTCAATTGCATTTATTTCTGTTCTGATTTTTATTATTTCTCTCCTGCTGACTTTGGGTTTTGTTTATTCTTCTTTTTCTAATTCTGTTAGGTGTACTGTGAGATTGCTTATTTGGGATTTTTCTTGTTTGTTAAGGTGAACCTGTATTGTGATGAATTTTCCTCTTAGGACTGCTTTTGCTGCATCCTATATGAGTTGGTATGGTATGTTTTTATTTTCATTTTTCTCCAAATATTTTTTGATTTCTCCTTTAATTTCTTCAATGGTCCATTGGTGTTAAGTAGCATGTTTTTTAGTCTCCACATTTTTGTCCCTTTCTCAGCTTTTTTCTTGTAGTTAATTTGTAGTTTCATAGCGTTATAGTTGGAAAAGATGCTTGATGTGATTTCAGTCTTCTTAAATTTATTGAGGCTTGCTTTGTTTCCCAACATATGGTCTGTCCTTGAGAATGTTCCATGTGCACTTGAGAAGAATGTGTAATCTGCTGGTTTTGGATGGCGTGTTCTATATATATCTATATTAAGTTCCTTTGGCCTAGTTTTTCATTTAATTCCACTCTTTCCTTATTGACTTTCTATCTGGATGATCTATCCGTTGATGTGAGTGGAGTGTTGAGATCCCCTACTATTATTGTGTTGTTGTTAATGTCTCCTTTTGGATTTGTTAATAGTTGCTTGATGTACTTTGGTGCTCCTGTGTTGGGTTCATAGATATTTATAAGTGTTATATCTTCTTGGTGGAGTGTTCCTTTGATCATTATATACTGTCCCTGTTCGTCTCTCTTCCTGTCTTATCTTGGTCTACTTTGTCTGCTAGAAGTATTGCACCACCTGCTTTCCTTTGTTTGCCGTTAGCTTAGAGTATGTCTTCCATCCCTTCACTCTGAGCCTGTGTTTGTCATTGGAGCTGAGGTGTGTTTCCTGGAGGCAGCATGTTGTTGGGTCCTGTTCTTTAATCCATCTCGCCACTCTATGTCTTTGTATTGGAGAATTCAACCCATTTACATTTAGAGTGATTGTTGATATATCAGGGCTTCATGCTGCCATTTTATCACTTGTTTTCTGGTTCTCTTGCATTTCCTTTGTTACTCATCTTGTGTGTTTTGGACTACCAGTTCAGTTGGGTAGTTTTTTATGCTGGCTTTCTTAGTTTTCTCCTTATTTATTATTTGCCTCTCGTTCTGCTTTTTTGTTTAGTGGTTACCATGAGGTTTGTATACAAAATCTCCTAGATCAGATAGTCCATTTTCTGATGACCTCTTATCTCCTTAGACTAAGCTGACTCAATCACCTTCCTCTTCCCCTCCTAAGTTTTTTTTTTTTTTTTTTTGCAGGAAGATTAGCCCTGAGCTAACTGCTGCCAATCCTCCTCTTTTTGCTGAGGAAGACTGGCCCTAAGCTAACATCCATGCCCATCTTCCTCTACTTTATATGTGGGGTGCCTACCACAGCATGGCTTGCCAAGCAGTGCCATGTCCGGACCCAGGATCCGAAACAGCAAACCCTAGGCCACCAAAGCGGAACGTGTGCACTTAAATGCTGTGCCACTGGGCTGGCCCCAGCCTAAGTTGTTTTTGTCTCATCTTATTCCATCTTGTGTTGTGAGTTTGTGTTTAAAATTACAAGATTATCTTAGTTTTTGTTTTTTTCCTTCCCTTTTCCTTTAATATTTTACTTGAGTGTTTGCTAACTTGTTCTGATGGATAGCTACAATTTTCTGATCTTGTGTGCCTATTTATCTCCTTACTCAGGGCTCTGTAACCCCTTCTCTTCTTTTCAGGTATGAGGGCCTTCTTGAGGATTTCTTGTAGTGGGTTAGGGTCTTGTGGAAAGTTTTTATTTTTCCATCATATGTGAAGGATATTTTTGGTAGATAGAGTATTTTTGGCTGAAAGTTTCTATCTTTCAAAGATTTGAGTATATCATTCCACTCTCTCCTAGCTTGTAATGTTTCTGCTGAGAAATCTGCTGAAAGCCTGATAGGATTTCCTTTGTCCTTTGTGCATCATTTTCTTCTGCCTTGCTGCTCTTAGTATTTTTTCTTTGTCATTGACTTTTGCCAGCTTCGCTAGTATTTCCCTTGCAGTAGGAGATCTGTTGGCCTCTTTCACGTGGATTTCCATCTCTTTCCCCTGGTTTGGGAAGTTCTCCGCTATTATTTCTTTGAACAAGTTTTCTGCACCATTCTCCTCTTCTCCCTCTTGAATACCTATAATCCTTATGTTACATTTCCTAAGTGAGTCAGATATTTCTTGGAGACTTTCTTCATTTCTTTTTAGTCTTAGTTCTCTCCATCTGGAGCGTTTCTAGAATTCTGTCCTCAATATTGCTGATTCGTTCCTCCATGATATCAGGTCTCTTGTTCAGGGAATCCATGTTCTGCTTTGTCTCATCCATTGTTTTTGTCATCTCCAATATTTCTAGTTTGTTGTTCTTTATAGTTTGAACTCTTTTGTGGGGTAGCTCCTGAATTTGTTGAAATATCTGCATTCTCTTTTAACTCATTGAGTTTTTTAATGATAGCTATTTTGAATTCTCTGTCATGTAGTTTATAGATTTTTGTGTCTTTAGGGTTGATTTCTGGGCAGTTATCATTTTCCTTCTGGTCTGGAGATTTAATATATCTTTTCATACTGCTAGATGGCATGGATATGTGCCTCCACATTATGGTAGTATTTCATTGTCACTTCCGCCTTTTGCCACTGGGTTGGAGTCAAGAACTGCGTATTTGGAGCCTGCTGCAATCTGCAGGACAGCTCCCAGGTGCTGGGGCGATTTCTTTCTTCTGTGCAGTCTTAGGGCTTCTTGCTCTGCCCTTGATATCTGCTCTCCTGGAGCATTGGCTGGATGAAGACACCCCTACAATAGCTAGTCACCTCTGTGTGGGGCTTTCCCCTGGGCTGAGAGGCACCTCAGAGATCTATGGTGTTCCTGCGGAGGGCCACCGCTCTCTCCCCCCTTTTCTTGTGGAGCCACATGGAGTCACTGAGTTGCTTCCCTTCAAGCAGAAAGAGAAGCTTTCTCTTACCTTGTATCACTTCCTTGGGGGTGGTGCTCCAGCACCTCCACCTTCCAATGTGTGTGGCTGTGTGGGTCTCACCTTTTGTGTTGTGTGGATGTCCTCTGTTGGAATATGAATGTCCTTTTCGTTGTATCTTAGAGGGGAGAGTTTATGGGGAGAGCTCACTCTGCCATCATGCTGACATCACTCCTTGAAATGCAACTGATTTTTGCATGTTGATTTGTAGGGGTTTTTTTCTTGTTTTTAATCGAGATATCTTGGTCTACTTTTGGTATCAGGCCAATACTGGCCTTATAGAATGAGTGAGAAAGTGTTCTGTCCTCCACTATTTTTTAGAAGAGTGTGTGAAGAATTGATTGTAATTCTTTAAATATTTCATAGAATTCACCAGGGAAGCCATTTGGGTCTAGGCTTTCAAATGTGGCTTTTCCAGTTTTTTAATTACCAATTCAGTCTCTTTACTAGTTATAAATCCATTCAGTGGTTCTGTTTATTTTTGATTCAATTTTGGTAGTTTCTATCTTTCTAGGAATTTGTCTATTTCACCCAGGTTATCTAATTTGTTAGTATATGTTTGTTCATAGTATTACCTGTAATCCTTTTTAATTCTGTAAGGTAGATAGTAATGTCCCCTACTTCGTTTCTGATTTTAGGAATTTGAATCTTCTTTTTCTTTGTCACTCTACCTAAATGTTTGGCATTTGTTGTTCTTTTCAAAGAACCAACTTGGTTTTGTTGAGATAAATGAAAAGGACGGCATAACATACCATAACTTATGGGATGCAGCTAAAGCAGTGCTTAGCAGAAAGCTTAACAGCTGCAAAGGCCTAAATTTAAAAAGATGAAAGAACCAACTTTTGGTTTTATTTCATCCTTTCCACCTCAGAACATTTGTATGTGTGTGTCCTCCCCTAACCCCCTGAGATTATATAGTTTCAGTCTTTGGGAAGAGAATTTAAGAAACTACAATGGTTTCTTATCTTTGCAGATGTTAGAAGGAAGAAGCAAAATTTCCGTCAATGATTTCATCATAAAAGCTTCAGCTTTAGCATGTTTAAAAGTTCCTGAAGCAAATTCTTCTTGGCTGGACACAGTTATAAGACAGTAAGTATAACACTAGTAGGGAAGGTATATATTCATCAGCAGTTTTCTTGCATTATATATGACTAGGAGTATAGGAGGTAAGGAAAAATGGAATACAGAGTGGAACGTGAGTTCTGTAGGTAAAACAGTTTGAAAACAATATAAAACTATTTATGAGATAGTGCTAAATTTAGTTAGTAGAGACTACAAATTCTTTATATGAGTTTAGCAAAGGGAGATAACTGTACAGATATGTATAATTAAGTTGATGATGACTCTCACAAAGCTGGCTTGAAATGGGTTTTGTTCACCTTTTAGTTCTGCTGAACTTGAGGGGTGGGAGCAAAATTGAAAACAGAACCAAAATCCAGTATTTGTTAATATTATGGTGGCGTGTGACCGGCATGGTGCTCAGTGTCTTCCACATTTGTCTCATTTAATCCTATGACCACCTTATGAGTTAGGTGCTTTCACATCCATTTTCTAGATGAAGAAACTGAGGCTCAGTGAGTTAAGTAACTTTCCCTGAGTTAATAGGTTAGTAAGTAGCAGGATTGTGATTGGAACCAGAATTCTGATTCCTAAGCCTAGGCTTTTTCTACTGTGTAGGCTCTTGTATTATTATTAACTTAGTTTTTATTAAAAGAATAGTATATACTTTAGAATATTGCTCCATGGTTTACAGTGACCAACTTGACCTGTAATTTGAGCTCTACTCCCAAGATGCAAACACAACTTTTAAACTATTATTTCTTCTGATATTTACCTTCATATTTCTAAATGACATTTTTCTGTTGCCTTTTATGAATTTTTCATGTTTTACTTCACCAACTGACTTATTGTTAAAGAAGATTAAGATTTAGCTGTGTTGTGTTCTTCTTACATGTGTGTGTATGTGTGTGTGCGCGCACACACACACATACACACCATCATCCTACCAAGTTGATATAGCACAAATTTTGAATAAATCAGTATTCAGTGTTAATATTTTTATTCCAATGAAAATATTGTTGATGACTAAGATATGTAAATACCATGAATACTCACCTAACTGATATTAATGATTGCCTATGAGGGAGCTAGTTTTCTCTGTACTTATCATGAATTTTTCTGAAACTCCCCAAGAGAACTTTAAACCATTTTGCAGTCTTGTCACACATACCAGGTAATCTGCTGATTCTTTTTCCTTGGTGGCTCCAGGCACTCTTTGGCTTGTGACTGCATAGCTCCAACCTCTCCTTCCATCTTCACATGGCCTTCTTTGTGGCTGTGTCTTCTCTTCTATCTTTTATAAGGACTCTTGGCATTGGATTTATGGCCCACCCAGATAGTCCAGGATGATCTCATCTCAAGATCCTAATTATACCTGTGAAGACCATTTTACTAAATGAGGTCACATTGATAGATTCTGGGATTAAAACATAGACTTATCTTTTAGAGGGCTGTTATGAACATTTGCATACAATTCTGTGTGTTGACATGTTGTCATTTCTCAGTCGATTCCTTCGAGTGGAGTTGCTGGGTCATAGGGTAAATATATGTTTAACTTTTTAAGAATATCTGAAGAAACACTACTTAGATGAAAGGATCAAGGTTGCAAAGCAAGTTCTATGAATTAGTCATTAATTCTTACTAAATGCCCTTCATTCGTTTGTTCATACAGCCATTCAACAAATATTTGTTGAACATGTACTGTTTGCTGGATTCGGTGGTGAACAAGATAGGAAACACCATCTGTACTCTCTTATGAGGAAGATTTTTAGATAATATTGTAATAACAAGATAATTTTACTAAGAAAGAAGTTATTTGCCATGTGGTACCTTAACCAGAGCACAGCTGTGGTAGCTGCTAAGGGTCACACACTTTTGCTAGAGCAGGTCCCTATGTTTGCAAGTGACAAAAGCCCGCTCCATCAGGCCAGCTTGGGCACATTGAGGGATTTGGTAGCTGTAATCTTCTAAAGCTTGTGCCTAGAATGAGCTGGAGTTCTTCCTTCTTGTGAAGTTTTAACTTTTTCTCGATTGCAGAACACTTTAGCAGGGGCCCTTAAACAGACCCCAAGGAGATGTGGATATAATTCAGGAGTTTGGCAACTTGGATGAGGAAAAAAATCATTCTTTTCCACTAACCTGCAACTGAAATCTAGCTTTTCCTCCTATTATAAATGTAGAGAATAAAAGAGGTATTAACAGGGGCTGGCCCCGTGGCCGAGTGGTTAAGTCTGTGTGCTCCACTGCAGGCGGCCCAGTGTTTCATTGGTTCGAATCCTGGGCAGGGACATGGCACTGCTCATCAAACCATGCTGAGGCAGCATCCCACATACTACAACTAGAAGGACCCACAACGAAGAATATACAACTATGTACTGGGGGGGGCTTTGGGGAGAAAAAGGAAAAAAAATCTTTAAAAAAAAAAAAAAGAGGTATTAACAGTACTTGTGCTGGTAACCAGTAACATTATTTTGATATCACATTGTGGTTGTTGCACATGTCTCAAAATATTGTTTTACTGGGGCTGGCCCCGTGGCCGAGTGGTTAAGTTCGTGCGCTCTGCTTTGGTGGCCCCAGGGTTTCACTGGTTTGGATCCTGGGCGCGGACATGACACCATTCATTAGGCGGTGCTGAGGTGGCGTCCCCCATGCCACAACTAGAAGGACCCACAACTAAATATACAACTATGTACTGGGGGAATTTGGAGAGAAAAAGCAGAAGAAAAAAAAAAAGAAGATTGGCAGTAGTTGTTAGCTCAGGTGCCAATGTTTAAAAAAAATATATATTGTTTTACTTATCATCACTTCAAAATCATAGCTATTATTAGACCTGCTGCAAGATCTTGTTATTAATACAGAAGCACATATATCACACTTTTGTTTTTTGAATAGTTTGATATCTGATTTTCAGTGTAGTTTTTTGATTTTCTGGTAATTTGAGCATTTTATTTTCTGTGTTAAAAAAAATGTATTCTGAGAAGGAACTCCAGTGCAAAGGTGCCCTGGTGTAGAAAAAGATTAGGAATCCTACTTTTTTTTTTTTAAGATTTTATTTTATTTTTTTTTCCTTTTTCTCCCCAAAGCCCCCTGGTACATAGTTGTATATTTTTAGTTGTGGGTCCTTCTAGTTGTGGCATGTGGGACGCTGCCTCAGCATGGCCTGATGAGCGGGGTCATGTCTGTGCCCAGGATTGGAACCAGTGAAACCTTGGCCCGCCGCAGCAGAATGCACGAACTTAACCACTCAGCCACCAGGCTGGCCCTAGGAATCCTACTTTTATATTCTGAGACATGACCACCCTACATCCTTAGCTCTCCTGTTTCTCCCAGAATGCAGTTCCTTCCCTTCACTCTTCCTTTCATCTGCTCAAGCTCTGCTTGCAGACTCAACTGCAGCCAAACACTTCATCTCACAATCCAAGGAGTTCTCTTTAATTCTCACTGAATGCTCTGAGCCTTTTTTCCCCACCTACACCCATGTGTTAGTCAAGGCAGAGGAGGCAGGGAATTAGAGAGTGCATGTGAAACCAACCTACTAACACATTTCTCATTCATTTAAAAAAGTGCAGACCAAGGAGAGGGCACAGCAAAATGTAAAAACAGAAAAGATATCTCTCTGGCTGAGCAGTACACAAACTGAAGTAAATATCAATATTCTTGCTTAACCTGACACATAAGCTCCTAATAAACATTGTTGATAATTATTGAGATCTCTTTTTTTTCTTTTTAAATAGAAATCATGTTGTTGATATCAGCGTTGCAGTCAGTACTCCTGCAGGACTCATCACACCTATTGTATTTAATGCACATATAAAAGGACTGGAAACCATTGCTAATGATGTTGTTTCCTTAGCAACCAAAGCACGAGAGGGTAAACTACAGCCACACGAATTCCAGGTAAGGTATTATTTATTAACCTTCTGAATGTTAAGAATTGTGTTGTTTTTAAGGTTACCATTATGCTTTTAATGGATTTACACCTTTTGGTTCTACCTTGTATTCTCACTGACACAAGGTCCTGAAAATAAAAATTGAGTAGCCTGTCAAAAGCTGAAAATAGGATGTTTTCCAACTAATGTGCCACACAATTGACTTTTATTCAAATTGTAAATGTTGCATATTTTCAGTAAAGTGTATTCCATTCAGGCCTTTTTTTTTCTTTCAGTTTTACTAATGTATAATTAGCAAATAGGAATTGTGTATATTTAAGGTGTACAACTTGACATTTTGATATATGTATACATTGTGAAATGATCACAGTCAAGCTAATTAACGTATCCATCACTTCATATTCCATTTTCCTTTGCTTTCTTTCTTTCTTTCTTATGACAGTTCAGAGGCCTTCTTAGAGTAAAAGATTATCTTAAAGTCTTTCACAAACAGTTGTCATTTTTTCTTATTTATGTTGACGAGCAATTAACGTGATCTGTTTTTAATCTCTTTTCAAGGGTGGCACTTTTACAATCTCCAATTTAGGAATGTTTGGAATTAAGAACTTCTCTGCTATTATTAACCCACCTCAAGCATGTATTCTGGCAATTGGTGCTTCAGAGGATAGACTGCTTCCAGCTGATAATGAAAAAGGGTGAGTGCCAAAATGGAGAGGGAGTTGTAAGCTCATTTTCATTACATTACACCTGTTCTTGAGTCTCAGTTTTACAGTTATTGGCATGGCATATTGAAGCTTCAGGTAGAGTCAGACGTAAGTATAGAATGAAGTTTCTCAGGGCAGCATCTCTTATTTTACTAAATGTAGTTAATCCTATTTGAGATGGGAGACCTTATTTACTGTAAGTCAGGGGTCAGTATACTTTTTATTAAAGAGCCAGATAGTTAATATTTTAGGCTTTTCAGATCATGTGGTCTCTGTTGCAGTTATCTGCCATTGTAGTGTGAAAGCAAGCATAGGGAATACATAAATGAATCCTAATTAACCTGCATTTGGTGAGATTTGGCCTGTGGGCTGTAGTTTGCTGACCCACGCTCCAGATGGCTGTTTGCTCTATTTCTTCAGGCTATTAATATGAGCTAGAGGTATACAGGACATGAAGACTTGGTGGAAAATGGTGATACCTGGTTGGGATTAAGAGTAGGAGTTGGCAGTTGGGCTGGTTACTGGCAGATCTAGTGATTGCTTTCAGAATACCTAATAATGTTTTTATCTTTTTCTAGATTTGATGTGGCTAGCATGATGTCTGTTACACTCAGTTGTGATCATCGGGTTGTGGATGGAGCAGTTGGAGCCCAATGGCTTGCTGAGTTTAGAAAGTACCTTGAAAAACCTATCACTATGTTGTTATAATTAACCCAAGAATTTCTAGACTCTCCCAGGTCACACTGGTTCATTCTTATCAAGATATAAATATGTTATTAAACAGGTATTCTTTTTATTTTAAAGTTAACCAGTTATTTTTGAGTCTGTCCGGATAAGTTATTTGTAATGTGCATTACTGAATTTTTTTAAATGCCAATTACACTCAAATATTGTGCACATTTAATAAACACCAGATTTTAAGCTGTGTACTCCTAGTCAAGGGACATGTGGCCTAGCCCTTTGGTGATAAGTACTTCCACTGGGAAATATAGAAGTAGAATTGTGGTTCCCTATTGAGACAGGTTCGAAAAGTAACCTGGATGAAACCTTGAGGTTTTGAAATTTAATTGCCTCACATCTTTTGCTTAGATTTGAGGGAAAGAGAAGTCAGGAAAATTAGTTCTCTTGGAAAAGAGAATTCTCTTTGAATTGAAGCTTGATTTTGGAATTTAACCCTAATTTAAATTTTTCTGTTACATGATCTTGGTTTATCAGGGATAGGAAGGGTAGAGAACTTAAAGGAAAATAAGTGAAATTTTAAAAGTCACCATTTTCTTAGACCTCTTAAATCAACTGTTCTTTAGTTTTCTATGAATCCTGAAATGGTTGTTTTCCCCTCTTGAGATGAAGATATAAATATAAACCAGCTACTTGGTATAAGTGAGAATTTGTATGGGTAGTTATGTAAACAACTTAAATGTATAATTCTGAGAGCAGAATTCCACAGTTATCTCCAAATAAAAGAATATTCTTATAGAATTTAACTGAGAGAAGTTGTGAAAGTAGAATTTTTCCTCCAAGATTAACTGGTGGTTACTTGCAAATGAACTTAATTACCAGAATTTATTACTCAAATAACTTTGGCAAACTGTGTCAAGTAACTATGGAATAAGTGTACATATGTAAAATATGATTTCTAGTGAGGTATGTGCCAAAGTCCATTTATCACCAAGTCCTGTCTGAAAAGAAGAGGGGGAGAGATACACTGGTGAACAGTTTGGAGTGCTAAAAGATCATGGCCAAAACAAAGTGGTCATGTCTACTTGGATAAAGGAAAAAATATTAAATGTGTACAAAAAAAGTGTTCTGTGTTTTTCCACCCCAGTGTTGTCTCATGTAAAATAAGAAAGTCCTAAAATCCTATTGCAGAGAAAAAATTATTTAGGTTGCATGCTTCCTTATCAGCCTAAATATTTTTTTCTATTTTGTTACAATTTGCCTTTCTTCTGTGGCGAGGAAGGAGGAGGTGATATTTAGGATAATAAAAATGAATTGGGAACATTATTACAATTCCAGACTTTCTATTGAATTGATATGTTTCAATAAATACGTGGAATTGTTTATGACTATTTAAAATAAATCTGACCAGTGCTTCCTTGTATATGTACTACGTGGACTATCCCCTGAAATTTAGGTCTTTCAGTGTTGAATCTTTTATTATTACATGGTGCACAAGTGACACTCCGTATATTCCGCAAACATCCTTGCTGTATTATTATGAAGACAATTCAATACATTAATCTGATTTTTCAGTATTTAGTAATTTTAGCTTGAATTGAAGATTATGCAGAAGGAACAAGCTTATCACAGGGGACCATCGTCAATATGAGCCACATCTGGTTCAAATACATGAAACTTCAAAAACAATTCATTCTTTGCTAATGCTTATGGCTCTGTTGTTCCCTTGATAGAAAAATAAAAACTCCTTCTAATAAAAATTGTTCTGAATTAAAAATCTGAGCTATAATTTAAATCTGGATTCATTCTATTTCTCTTACCAGAACTGAAAGAAAAAAAGTTAGAAGTAGTGTTTTTTGGTTCAAATTAGATTGTTTAAAAATTAAACTATATAGGCTGGCCCTGTGGCCGAGTGGTTAAGTTCGTGCGCTCCACTTCTGCGGCCCAGGGTTTCGCCGGTTTGGATCCTGGGTGCGGACATGGCTCTGCTCATCAAGCCATGCTGAGGTGCATCCCACATAGCACAGCCAGAGGCACTCATGGCAAGGATATACAACTATGTACTGGGGGGCTTTGGGGAGAAGAAGAAAAAAAAGAAAAAGAAGAAGATTGGCAACAAAGGTTAGCTCAGGTGCCAATATTAAAAAAAAAAAATTTAAACTGTATATTTCTAATGTGTCTTGCCTAATTTTTGATCTTTTGGTAATTGTTTTTCACATTAAATGATTAAGACCAGGGACAGCTATGTACATATAAGCTCTTGATACATTTTGGTTTTCTAGAATTGGTAAAATAAGGACTGAGTTTAGGAGGATAGTTTAAGCTCAAGGAGTTACTGAAGCACCTCGTGTTGGGGTGTAGCTCTGTTAGATATTTAACTCCAGTCCTGAGTGAGTGAAGATATGATGTCCCAAGGCATGGTTACAAGAGGAGTTGACCAACGCGAGATGACAGGAATGTGTTGCAAGGAATACTCATTACCTAGTAATGCACAAGCCCTGGAATACATGGGAATATAATCACTGCTGATAATCTCTCTAAAACCAAGTTTGTAGAAAAATCTCCCTAAATCAAAGATAATTAATGTCCATCTCAAATAATTTCCAATTTTGAGGAAAAAACTTGATACAATTCAAATTTACTCCACACTTCATTAGTTAATGCTCTTGGGCAAAGTTTTGCTTTTTGTAGGGAGGGTGAGATATGTTTTTATGAATATAAAATCCATTGAAATAATATGTGACATGTTTTGCAAAATCGGTTGTCAATTTAACATTTTAACTTTAAGCGTTGTTAGATCTTGATACGCACTTTAGTAATGAGTGTACAGGCACATAGCTGCTGACACAAGTAACACCTAAGTGCTGTGACTGCACGAGTAGATGATTCAGTTAGTTCTGCGTGGGGAGGTATGGGAGTTTCTAGGAATGTGATTTGACAGCGATTTTGTAGAAGGAAAGATGAAAGCATTCCAAGTTTTATGAGGGATGAGAATATAATAGGTTTGTTAATTTTAGGACGTTATACACTTGTGGAAAACTTTGATGATGTACTATTCTATTGCTAGGAGAATTCAGATCCAGGCCAGGTTTAAGAAAATTATATTTGTTTTTAAATGTCATATATTAGTTATTTCTATTACACATACAACATTAGTTTCTAAAGTTAAAAAGCTTTAAAATTAAGAAGGACCTCATTTAAAGACCTTATGTTGAACTAGAAACCAATAATTACAAGGAAGCTGTTTTGTATCTAGAAAAGATTAAGGGATGTTTAAAGTTTGAAATGAACCTTGCTTACTTGTGATATAAATTGGAAAGTTGATAGCTTGGTATTGAACAACCGTTTGACAACTTAGATGTATAGGAGTTGAAAAGTACATTCTGCATTTTTTCTTTTTAAAGATTTTATTTTTTTTCCCCTTTTTTCTCCCCAAAGCCCCAAAGCCCCCCGGTACATAGTTGTATTTTCTTCGTTGTGGTTCCTTCTAGTTGTGGCATGTGGGACACTGCCTCAGCGTGGTTTGATGAGCAGTGCCATGTCCACGCCCAGGATTCGAACCAACGAAACACTGGGCTGCCTGCAGCAGAGCGCGCGAACTTAACCACTCGGCCACGGGGCCAGCCCCTACTTCTGTATTTTTAAAATTATTAGGAGAAAGGCACTTGTCTCAAAAGTCAACTCCTTTTTCTTAAACTAGAATTGGATGTATTTTGTGTCTTACGTGCAATAACATTCAGTTACTGTTACTGCATGTATCCAATCCAAAGACAAGTCCACATCTGACATTTAAAGGTTGGCTTGGGTAGCTTAGACTGCTGCCAGATCTGTTTTATAGAAGTACAGAGGTTCATAGAAGCAGAGGTTTGCATATTATTACATAGGCCCTGTATCTTTATTGCTGGTGGAAACTTTAATTGCTATGGCCCATCTTGGTAATAAAAAACATCTTGCACAGTCTAGGACTTATTCCTAATGCAAAAATTTACTCGAGACAAAATTTTTTTTCAACCAGTAAACCAGGAATTCTCACAAGTTACTTAGAAACAAAATTCCCCAAATGATACTTAAATTACTTAAGACCATTACAAATATCTTCAAAACAAGTATATCATGGCAAGACTTTAGTAGTTTCTGCCTGATGCCAAGTTTATTTGAGGAGAAAGAGTGAGTTAAAAAAAAAAAAAACAGCTGATGAAAAAAATCTCATTCCATCTAAAGGAACTCTTAGAAAATATGAAACTAGTGTTTAAGATAAACCACTACCTCTTCACCCGTAATGAAGGTCCTATAATTCCCATGACTTTAGCACTGAAAACCCAAAACACGTGATGCTCTTGATTTACACAAGTGGCATCGTGACGAATAATGTAGCTTTCTCTTTAATAAATTTTGCTGTAGTCATTTCAGTATCCACAGATTCTGGAAGATTCAGGTGTAATCTGTACTTCTCAGAGACCTCGATCAGTAAATCATCCTAAGAATAATAAACCAAGAAAGATTTTAAAAGATGAAAATAGAAAAGTATTTTCTGGTTAAAGTTTGTGCTACCAGATTATTGTTCCCAGTTATTCACTCCTTTCCCCTGAGAAGAAGAACCTACTTATTGCTATATGACTGGCAATGAGCATTAAAATTGCTGATATAAATCCCTGAGATTTTGAGGTTATTTGTTACTGCTGCACAATACATCGAAAATTAACTGATATGGTACCAGAAGATGAATGTTGCCATCGTAAATTATGTGGCATGGACTTTGGGGCTGAACAGCAAAGAGCAAGGAAACTTACTGGAGAGTGGAAAGATGGTGATCCATGTTTTATAGCGCTAAAGCTCTGAGTAAAACTATCACAATAATTTGGAAGACAAATAATGTATCTGGTTAATTTGTGGCTTTAGGTAAAGAAATGGGAAAATGAAATGTTGGTATTATGCATTGGTTCTATGGGCTACATTTAACAAGGTACTACAAAAAGATGAACTTAGAAAAGAATTTCCCAGTTTACAAGAAAAATTGAAAGGGAATATACAGAGCCCAGAAATTCTAAGACTGAAAAATGGAACTAATTTTTCTTTTCAACCAGTAAAAGATAAAATTACTTTTTATCAACAAAGGCTGATTAAAACAGCCTAGAGGCAAAGACTAAATCACAAGTCTTTATACCCTTTGTTAAAACCTGACTGGATTAAGGTGGAGCTCAGTAGATCCTTACATTTTGCCCAAATGACAGCAATTAGGTCAAAAGAGACAGACTATTGAAAAATCGACATATCTAAGAAGAATTTTGGTAGACTGATGGGAATCAAAGAAATAAAATGCTGCCAGCCTGGACTAAAACTAGTTTAAAATAACCTCTGCACCCTTACATTCCGTGGGCATGAAACAGGCTGCGTTAGCTCCTTAGCACCCAAGGATAGCGTAGTCTCCAATGTTATTTTCAGATGTGGCCAAGGTGGATAGTGAAAAAGGAAAAAACCTCCCAAAGAATGGAGCTGAAGGACACAGAAAACAATGGAACGAGGGGGCGAGGTAATCAACGAACCTTGTCATGGGACCTAAGCAAGAACATCTACCTCCAGGAAAGTGACCCTTGCAATATCTGCCTACCAGGATTTCAGAACTGCTCTGGCTCATATTTTTCGCATTTCTGAACTGAGACCGCTAACTATGGTTATCCTCTCCTCATTCCACATTGTATGGTGCATGGGGTTACGAGAGTCGATAGCTTGTCTTTGTGGATCAAGAGGAGCAGAAGGTGGACTATGATGGCAAAATCATGTAATTTGGAATCTGATGCTGGGATTGGAGGTCTTCCTTGGGGAGAGAAGCAAATGTCTGTGACCAAGAGAGTGGACTGTGGTAGGTTGTAGGATTGTTGTCAATTAGTTGCTCTTCTTCTGTAAAAGGATTACACCTCTCTATCATGTAACTTCCTGTGGCCAGCTGTGAAAAGGATATTCTTCCCAGCCCTACTGATATAGGACCTGGCCTTGTGACTTACTTCGGCCCACAGAATGTGAGTAAAAGTGACATATGCCATGTCTGAGAGGAAGTTTTAGGATCCACTGCATGGTTTGGCCATTTCTATTTTCCCTTTGCCATGAGAATGGCATATCTCAGATGGAAATTGCTCCTTCACCTGTTATCTTGAAATGTGCAAGACTTGTGGAGCAGAGCAGGGCTAGCTGACACGTCACCAGACAAATTATTGTAAACCACTGAGATTGTAGAGTTTGTTACTATAGCGTGATCTAGTGAATGTTGACTGATACAAATTTACAGTATTATCTATTCAACTTACCTCAGAAACACTAAGGTCACAGAGAGATACTGAATTAATACCAGGTAATTCTACTTTTAATTCAATTTTCAGAGGTTTCTCATTTTGATCCACCACAACTTTTAATTCATAGGTTGGTCTTTTCATCTCCACCTGGATCTCTGTACTGGACATCTCTTCTATCAGACACCCTGTTTTGCCTGAAACTTGGTTTTTTGGCAGTAAAAGTTGAGGAAAGTGATCTGTGTTGCTCACAGTACTGCTTCTTATCTGTTCAAGGGTTAGTTCTTTATGAAAAAAAGGGTGAAGATGAAATCACAAAATTAATCAACAACATAAAATACTAACAGGCCATAAGCTATACGTAGTGTTAGCTGAGATGGCAGATAAAGCTGCAGCTAAATTAGTTTGGGAATCTTAAAAGAGTCTTAAACCAAAGAATTTGGTTTAAAAGTATGCAGGATTTAAAAATCTTTAAGGACACGCTAATATTTCTAATATATAATCTTTATATTTATCTAAAGTTTCTTTTAAAATTGAGATTTCTAGTTTGCAAAATGTACACAGGATGCAAACAAATTTAAATCAGTTTAATTTTCTATTTCCATTCATTAACTTACCCTTTCTCATTTTCTCTCTTAAATCTGTGGGGTCAGTTTGGATTCTCATCAGATTTTGTTTCATCCTTTGAATGCTTCCTTTTATCCTAAATTTGGTGATATGGTAAGAGTGTGAGAGAGTGAACTGAAGTTGTTCCTCAATGCATTTCATGGCCATCCATATTAATTGATCTTTTTTTACTTGGTCCTTTTCTGCTGCCTGGAGAACATCAGGATTATAGGCAACATCGATGACTGTGTAAACATCTGTGTGTGTAATTCAGAGGGTGTGAAATGAAGACAACTTGTTTCACTAAGGATATTGTCAGGTAATACGTTAAGCCATAATCCTGATAAAGCTAGAGAGTATAAATTCGATTCTTATATTTTATTTGGGTTAAAAACAGCTCATATTATTAGAAAAACCAAACAGTATTCAATAAAGGTACACTTATTAGTCATTAACTACATTATAACTAAATAAAATATTTTACTTATAATGCCTTTTGCCAAGTAAAATTTGGTCCATGCTTATTCTCAATAAAAATTTTTTAATGTGTTTTCTTGGCCATAATTCTATGTACCTGATGCCTCAGACATATCTTCTGGTCTTCCAATACTTAGAGGTACTGGATGTGTGGTTGACTGGGGAGCTGGGATCCTTTTCCACACACATAGGTTGATAAAAAGTATTTTTTCTTTTGGTTTCTAGAAAGCAAATAATTTTGCATATCTCAAAATCTAGTTTTTTATTTTTAAATATCTTAAAGGTCAAAGAATTTGAAGAGTGAGAACTTTAGGCTCCAAGTAAGTCATTGCATGTATTAAAACTGTGTTTGAGAAATTAGACTGTTACCTGATTTCCCCAAAGCTGCTGGCTTTTCATCAAGAATCCAGTTGCTGCTCCCAGAGTATCTGGGAGGAGGCAGGAGGAGTTGATCTAAGCAGCTGTTCCAGGTGAATTTGTTTGACCCTGTTTCACCACTTCCTTACTTCCCACACTAAATAAGTTCTCTTTATTTGAAAAATCTCCAACTCCATGCAGCTTTATTAAATAATTAAATTACTTATTTTCATTCTAGCAGAAAAATGGCTCATTTTGAGATCTCCAAAATATATCAAATATGAATGTCCCATTCTTACTCCTTGAAAACAATCTCCCACACTAACACACTACTACAGGATCATTTCATTCAGGACCTCCCCATCCCTGGGCACCGACTCTACATACCAGGATCCTAGTTTGTAGACAGAGCTGTGGTTCTGGGGCTGCACAGAGCTGTTTCCCCTCTTTCAATTGCTGTTGAATGAACTTCTCATAGCTCTCAGGATTGCTTTCAGCCAGATCATCTAGGAGGTTCCAGAATTGAGTAACTTGGCTGAGCAGACCCTTTGAGGATGACTCCATGATTCAAGTGAATAGGCCTCTTAAGTCTGTGGAAAGACATGACTTAAGGGAAAAGAAAGTCTTTGTAACTATTGATTGCTTTCTTCTTTTAGGGGAGGAGGAAAAGGTCATAAATTGTTTGGGTGAAGTTAGCAGCTATCCTTAACACCTGTGTCTAAAAAACTGGGCTCAGCACCACTTTATCTTTTCCTTATTCTCTAATTACCTACCACCCCTTCCTAAATTCTCAAGTTGTCCTCTCAAATAGGGCCTAACCTCTGCCTAGAACCTCACAAGCCCTGAGGGGACAGAGTAGTCACTTTAAGTCTGGATTTCCTGGTGATTTTCTTGTTCCAGTACCTAGGTATTGGCTGACTGGTGCCTATCCAGTCCTGAAATTGCCAGAGGTGTGTGTGGGGTGAGGGCCACATGAGACTTCCTCAATCCTCAGCACAGCCTAGTATTTAAAAGCATGGGCTCCAGCCAGAAGCCTCGATTCCAGTCTTAGCTCTATCACTTCCTGGGTGTGCGACCTTAAGAAATAATCTATATATGTGCCTCACGTTATTCTTCCCAGAACGACGACGATAATACCTATCTCATAGGGTTCCTGTGAGGATTAAGTAAGCTAATAGAGAGAGGCCGGAACACCTGGTAAACACTAGATGAGAATAGTAATATCCTCTCTGTCTTGAGATAACCTCCCTCACTGGAGACGTGTCCCACAGCAGCCACAGAATGAGGAAAAGACGAGGTTTGGGTTCTTCGAATACTATATTAGGATCAAACTAAATGGGGAACTGAATCGACAGACAATCATTCCACAGTTCGGCAGACTCACCTCCTCTCTCAGTTCCTTGACAAACCGCGACACCTGTTACCAGGGTAACCAGACTGGGTACAACATGTAATTGGGTCCGGGAAGCTGCAGACAGAAAGGTCCTTTCACATCCAGTTCCGGAATCTCCCTCTTCTGCTGCTGGGCTAGCTTTTCAGCTGAGCCCGCCCGACTCACTTCTTTTTCAGGAAGCCGCCCGCCTCCCTTCTGCACCTGTCGACCTCTAGAGTGTCCTGGAAACCCTCCCTGTGGGAGTCTCTGGGCGTCCTGTTGGTGGGAAGAATTTCTCAGGAGCACGACTTCCGGTCTGAAAGGGAAGCCTGCTCGCTTTTCTCGCAGACCGCTTCCTCCCCCCACCCCCGCCACGCGAGGCTGCGGCGCACGGTATGGGTGTGTTTGTGTGTATTTGTGTGGGGAGGGCGTTTGGAGGGAAGGTTACCGGGAGCTCTGTGGCCGCAGGGGGGCAGGGATCCCGGTGACAAAAATGGGGGTGTTTTTTCTCTCTTCCACTTGGAAGCCTCAACTCCCCCTTCAGGCACGCTAGATGCTTCTTGGGGCCCAGTCGACGGCCATACCCCTCCAGCGCGTCCCCATCCTTTCTGGGGAGCGAAACCCACCCCCCGGGGCCATCCCGGAGGAGCGTGAGCGGGGAATGCCCCAGCCGCCCCGCCGTCCGGATCCCGCGCCGGCGCAGCCTCGGGCCTCGGTCCGGAGAGATTGTCGGTCTGGGCTGGGGGAAAGGCAGCCGTGGCCTGGGCCGCGGGTGAGGGCAGAATAACCCGTGGGAAGGCTGCATTTTCACGAAGGACTCGGGTGAAGCTGCAGAGCTGCCTTTGAGCCCTGACTCCTTGGCTTCCTGGGTCGGAGGAGATCTTGTAATGGAGTGGTTCTTCGTCTCACACTAACAAGATGCCTGATTTCCTCAGGATCGAGGGGTGAGTGAGTGGTGGGGTGGTTGCACAAAGCCCCTGCTAGTGCACACGTGAATATCCCTGTCAGAATAGAAAATGAAATTCCCCTAAATGGAGAAATTGAGGGTATCTCTGCATTCGATGGTTTTGGGTCTCAGTTTTTGTTACTGTTGACATTTGTGATCCCTGAGGCTCTCAAGTCTAGGTATTCGCAAACTAATTTTGGGATTCCAGAGTTGATTTCTAATCAGGACCTCGTTTGCCTTGGACTGTGTCGCCTGGGGCAAGTTATGGCTTTAAGGGAATTTCATCTACCAAGTAGGAAGGAAGTTACTTGCCTTATATAAAATAATAGAGTTATTTTGAGGATTAAATAAAATGATGCTCTTGAAAGCACTTAATTTTGTGCAGTTTCAAAGAACTCCTGTGTACATTATCTCCTTTCATCCTGACATTAGTGTGGTCAGGCATTTCCCCCTTTTAATGGTGAAGGAAAAACTATTCCTCAGGATCTCTGACTTCCAGTTCAGTGATCGTTCCTTTACCATACGCTTCTTTATAACATTGTAATGGAAGACAAGTAATAAAGAGAATTGTTATTATTAAATGTTATTTATTGATTCATTTCAGATTGAAGAATGTCCCGGGTTCCATTGGGGAAAGTCCTCCTGAGGAATGTCATCCGGCACACAGATGCTCACAATAAGGTGAGAGGTAGAACCTCGTTATTTCTCAGCCTTCGATGAGCGTATGCAGTGCGCCTAGCATTATTTTGGTACAGTTGGGAGATACAAAGATGAATAAAATAGATAATTGCAATATAATTTGATAAGTACTTGTAACAGAGACATATACAAAGTGCTTTAGTGCACTGAGGAAGGAATAGTGAAATCTGCCTCGGGGAATTAGGAAAGGCTTCACAGAACTGGTGGTATTTGAGTTGCTGATATTAGAACTAATTCCTTTTTATTTTATTTTTTTATTTTTCTAAGATTTTATTCTCCCTTTTTCTCCCCAAAGCCCCCTGGTACATAGTTGTATATTTTTAGTTGTGGGTCCTTCTAGTTGTGGCATGTGGGATGCTGCCTCAGCATGGCCTGATGAGCGGTGCCATGTCCATGCCCAGGATCCAAACCATGAAACTCTGGGCCGCCGAAGCAGAGCACGTGAACTTAACCACTTGGCCACGGGGCCGGCTCCTGAACTAGTTCTTGATGAACAGTTTCAAGTTTGCCAGGTGTAAAAGATCATTCCAGACAGAACATCATGTACTAACATGGCAACCAGATAGTGCATGAAGCACTTGGGGCATGGCAAGAAATTGTGTGCATCCAGAAAATAGGGAATGCGGGGTATAGTGACGATGAGGCCTGAGTGATAAATTAGAGTTGGATTATGATGCTTGGAGATTAGACTTTTCCTCTAGGCAATAAAGCAGCCATCAAATGTTTTTAAGGAGGATGTGACATAATTGTATTTTAGAAAGACGATTTGTTAGCTGGGTGGGGGATAGAGCAGATGGGTGAAACAGTAGAGAAATCAGTTAGGTAAATACTGTGTTTCAGATGAGAGAGAGTGAGGGGTTGGCATGAAAGCAGTGATAGTACTGATGAAGATGAAGAATTTAGGAGATAGAATCCAAAGAACTTTGTGACTTATAGGATGATAATGATAATTATAGAATCGAATATAAACATCTTGGGTTATGTATATTGAATGGGTGAATGATGATGATGCCATTAATTGAGATGAGAAACAAAAGCAAAGGGACAAGTGTGAGGGGAAAGGTAATTAGTTTGGTTTTGTACATGTTGATGGTGAGGTGCTTATAGGATGTCCAAACAGGTGAAAATTCAGACTTGGAGGAAAGGAGAAAAGTTGAGGCTGGACATAAAGGTTTGGGGATTATTGATATGTGGGAATTGATAGAGGTCATGAGAAGAGATGCAGTCACCTAGGAGAGCACATATGATGAAAAGAGGGCCGAGGACCCTTTGGTTTTCTTTGGTGAACTGTACAACTCCTAGTTTGATCATAAGTGTTATTACTATCATATTACCTGATATTTTGATTGTGAGTGAAGGTGTAATTGTTACCTAAGCAGCCTCTGTCGTTAGCTTAAACAACCCCTAGCTGGGTGGTGAGCTTGGATTTGAAAGTCGTGGCTAAAAGAGAGAAACCAACCACAGATCGAACAAAACATTACATGAAGACTTAGAAATAAAGTGTATTCTTGTTCTTTGGGCAGTTGTAATCTGCTTTTCAGGAAATTCTCCAGCAGTTCTCATACTGTTTGTTCTATTTTGTTTTGCTTTGCTTAACAAAGATTATAATGTTGTGAAAAGAGACTTAGCCTAGAAAGTTTAAAGACCTGCCCTTACCAGCTTTTGACTTTGGTAAAATCTCTGAGCTTTTGTTTCTTCTCAGTAAAATGTAATAATGGTACCTGCTTTGTTTTCCTCATAAGATTGCTTAAGTTTCAACTGAGATGATACAATTAGAATCATAAAGCATTTTAGAAACATAAGACATTATCATTTGCTAATTGCAGCATAATTGCAAAATTGATGAGGTGGTAAGTGTGTCTTTGTAGGGGTTAAAAAGTTCTCCTTTTGCTGCAAAATTCTACTTATTTGTGATTTACGGGGTCAGATTTTTTTAACCACTCTAGAGAAACCAGGATTTGCTTCCCAGGTTCCTCATTGTAACCCAGTCTGTAATCCAATAATTAGTGCAGACTGTATCTTCAGTTACTTTTCTGTGATGTAAAGTTATTTTTGTTAACTTATTTTTATTTCTTTCCTTTTTAAAAAATCTAGATTCAGGAGGAATCGGATATGTGGAAAATAAGAGAACTGGAGAAACAGATGGAAGATGCTTACCGGGGGACTAAAAGGGAAATGTTACCTAGCAGTTCAAGGTGAAGTTGCAGCTCTGAGAACTGTAATAATTCTCATCTTACTCAGAATCATCAACTTTTGTTTAAAAACACTTTGGTGTGCTAAAGATAGATGAACTCAGTTCTGTGAGTCCCTAAGTCTTCTGACTCTCATAAATCTAGACCCAAGCATAAAGGTAATGGCCAGGATGCATATGGCCTCACTCTTTGTATTTGTTTGCAATGGAGAATTTAAAAATTCTACCTTAAACAATTGTAAACTTCAGAGATTCTGTGAATTCTGACTTTGCTGGATGGCTTTTTACTTAAGATTTTCTATTGGTATCTTCTGGTCACTTAACTGATCATTGACTCCTTTCCCCTGTTAGTCTTTCATTCTCTCTCTCAGCCTTTTGTTTACTCCATCTACTCACTATCTTTGCCAAGTCACACAGCCTTTCACATTACCTTCTTAATAATTTGAATGTGAATATGAAGGATTGTGCAGGCTTAGTTGTCTTACCCGTGGAGGTATAGAAGCGTCTGAGTATTGGGAACATCTCTTGGGCCTCATATGCCTGCTAGTGTAGAGCTCTGTGTATGAAAAATGACTATAAAGTAATAATGCTGATTTCTAAAGCCACCCAGGGAAATAGTTAATAGTAAGATATTTAAGGAGAGTGATTGTGCCTGTGGAGTATGTGGACTTTGGGGGGTGTGAACGGCTTCAGACAATAAAGTATTCAGGGTATCCATGTTAAAGAAGTCAGAGTCTCAACATAAAAATAAATATCTTTTCAGTCTGTTTTCTAAAAAGATGGTCCTTTGAGAATTTAGAAGTACAGTTACTGAAGATGATGATTTGTTTTGTATTGGTTGTTCAATTCCAAGTGGCATTTCCATGAACAAAATATTTTTTTTTAAAGTGGACTATTAATGCTTGTCATGGTGAATAAATTTTTAATAACAATCTCTTTAGGGGCAGAGATTCTGATTGCCTCAATTGCTATTATATTCCCAGCAGTTAGAACAGTCCCTGGCACATAGGAGGCCCTTAAACATTTTTGATAACTGATTAGCTGGCTTGGTGACCTGTTACTCAACATATAAGCACAGGCGGGATCAGTGGTTCTCGTACCCCAACATACTCATGGGTTAGGCCTTGCTCACTATAGCAGGTTGCTGGTTTTCAGGGAAGGGGTTGTATTTCAAAATCTCTAGAGTAGTTTGAAATGTCCCCAGCTGTGATTATGCTCTGCTTCCTTCTTTGCATGCCCTCCTAGTTGAAAACCAGTGAGGGAGCTACAGCATGCCGCAGTCCAGAAGTCATTTTGTCTGTACTCTGTAATAGAATGAGTAGTAATGGTCTGGTTTTCATTGGACAACTGTAAAGACTTATAGAGAGGAACAGATCATGTATTTTCCCAATTTTTTTTTTTTCTCCCAAAGCCCCAGTGCATGGTTGTATATCGTAGTTATAAGTCCTTGTAGTTCTTCTGTGTGAGCCACCACCACAGCATGGCAACTGACAGATGAGTGGTGTGGTTCTGCAACTGGGAGACAAACCGGGGCCACCAAAGCAGTGAGAGTGCTGAACTTTAACCACTAGGCCAGGGCTGGCTCTCACGTTATTTTTTTTTTTAACATTAGGTATCAGGTTGTTTTGTTCTCCCCTTAGCTTGTTCAATGAATTTTGTGCATGATGTTCCATAAAGTAACCTCACAGATTGCTTCTAAACCTAAAAGTTCTTCTGTTTTATAGCCGGATGCGTAGTGATGGTTTTGATGAAGAAAGTCAAAGAGACTATTGGAGGCCAAAGAATGAAATTTCTGGGACATTAGAAGATGATTTTCTTAAGGCTAAATCCTGGAACAAGAAGTTATATGATTATGAAGCTAACATGCCAGACAGGTTTGTGACTAAATTCTTGTGACCATTAATGCTATTTGGCCTGAGAAAGTATACTTTTAAAAATTAATTATCGCTACAGAAACTTGTACACAAATGTTCATAGCATAACTATTGATAATGGCCAAAAAGAGGAAACCCAGATGTCTATCAACTAAGAATGAATAAACAAGATGTGGTATATTTAATGGTAATTGAATGTTATTTGGCAGTAAAAGGAATAAAGTAGTGATACATGGTACAGCATGGATGAACCTTAAAAACATTATGCTAGGTGAAAAAAGCCAGACACAAAAGGCATTTGTCTGATTCTTTTTTATATGATATGTCCAGAATAGGCAAATCTAGAGAAAGAAAGTAGATTAGTGGTTGCCATGGGCTACAAAAGAGGGAGGAATGGAGAGTTAACAGGTAGAGTTTCTTTTTGGGGTGATGAAAATGTTCTGAAATTAGATAGTGGTGATGGTTGCACAACTCTGAATATACTAAAAGCCACTGAATTGTACATGTTAAGAGGGTGAATTTTATGGTATATGAATTATATCTCAGTAAAGTTGTAATTTAAAAAAAATTGTCCCAATGTAGACAGCATTATGTTGTGAAGTGTTTTTGGAGAAGTACTTCACAGCTAACGAGCAGAGTATGAGTGTTCCTTAGTGTTTCTTAAGGAAGAGAAGGGCAAGTTCTCTTACAGATGGACAAAGGAATCCTTTGTGTCTGAAATGATAGTGTGCGGTACAGAAAATACAGCCAACTAAGTTACTGAGCTATAATGTGGCGTTGGCTCTACTTTATCTCTGTTTTCTTTGTTCTGTGTGTATATCTGTGTAAGCATGTGCTCGTAAGTCTCATTTGTCTTAATTTTAAAAATGTATGCATTGCCTTATAGTATGTGTAATAAAATATGTCATCTTACAGATGGGGTCACAGTGGTTATAAAGAGTTATACCCTGAAGAATTTGAATCAGACAGGTAAGGCAAATAGGCTTACTGAAGAAAAAGTTACAAACTAAGATTAGTACAAAGTCCAGACTATGAATTGAGTTCCTGATTTTTACAAAGGATATAACATGTGCCATTAAAAATGTAATCAGAGAAATAATAGGCAACTTAGCTGGGAGACCATTGGTGTTTTGCCTTTCCCTCATTGGTGTTCTGTGTATCTATAGCACTTAGGTTTTATATATAGGATTCCATACAGTAACTCAGTATGGCAGGTTAGAATTTTTATCTTCATTTTAAAGATAAGGAAACAAAAACTCAGTGAAGGTGATAGTCGCTTAGTAACCCTGTGTCAAAGCTCTGATTTAATATTTAGGTGTTAACCCCCAACTTCCTGTCTAGAATGTGGAATAGTAAAATATAAATACACTTTTTATTTTCTTGGGTAAAAGTTTCTCTTTTTTTATTAGTAGTGATCAGCAAGATATTACCAATGGACAAAAAACATCTCCTCAGGTAAAATCATCTTCCCATGAATCTCACAAACACAAGAAGTCAAAGAAAGCCCACAAAAAAAAGCAGAAAAAAAAGTCACACAAAAAACAGAAGAAAAGCAAAAAGGAAGCCACAGATATAACAGCAGATTCCTCAAGCGAGTTCTCAGAAGAAACTGGGGCTTCTAGTACCAGGAAAAGGAAACAACCACATAAGCACAAGAAAAAATCCAGGAAAAAGTCTCTCAGAAAACCTGCTTTATTCTTAGAGGCAGAAAGTGACAGTTCCCGGTCAGATGATTCCGCATCCAGCAGTTCTGAGGAAAGTGAGGAAAGAGACACTAAGAAAACCAAGAGGAAAAAGAGAGAGAAAAAAGTTCATATCCCTGTAGTTAACAATGAAATCCAGGAGAGGACAAACAAACGCACAAATTGGAAAGTGGCTACAGATGAAAGGTCTGCCGAGAGTTCAGAGGATGACTAAATGAGAAAGAAACACTCTCCAGTTTCCATGAGACCCTGGCTATTTACAGCTTTTACACCTTGGGGTTTCCTGTTGACTGTATTGCTCAGCACAGGGGGCCTGAGGTCAGAGCTGTCCTGTGCCATCTGTATACGTTCTCACAGACTTCTTATCTTTCATTTTGGCCTGTTAAACTTGACCCTCTTACTGTTAATAGGGAATCTGGTATTTTGTTATTAAGTTTTCTTGAAGAGATTATTTTTTGGCAATTAATCACTTTTAGCATAGAGTGCATATACAGCAAATTAAAGGACCCAGAAAGCTGAATCCAGTAATGACCTGGGTACACCAATTGGAATGTTGGATTTGGGGAAAGCAAGGAATGGGATCAAGAGGTGGATTGGAACCAGTGCTGTGTAGGATGGTATAAGGCAACATCAAGTTGCTCTCGTCTGTTTATATAGCAGGTGCCACAACTTGACTTTTTTTGTCTTCATTCTTGGTGCTTTGATCTTTCTGTATTTTGGCCCCACAGGTGTGGTCCTATTTACTTAATGAGGAAATGAGCATAAGAACATTTTCCCTTCATGATAACATCCATCGACAGCTGGTATTAGAAGAGACTAGGATTTTCTGTCAAATTCCCCTGCTGGACAGGGTCAGTGGCTACTCAGTATACCCCTAAACATGGTAATTGGATACAAAGTGGTTTTCTAGTTCCATTGGTGCATATTGCCTAAATGGACTTGTGTTCAAAATTATTTCTTCAGTTGTCTTAGGTAAGTCCTCAACCAAATGGGGAAGAATGAGGAATTAGTCATGCCATCTAATGGTGCTCTGAACAGGATTCAGGGCAGCAACTGCCATTTAAATGTTATCTTCCTTGTTCATTTTTAGATCTGTTAATGAACTTTAGGTTTTCCCTGAAACTAGGTTCAATCAGTTCCAGAATGAAACAGGCTTCTCAGGGACATAGCCACTTCTTCCCAGTCTGCCTTTGGTTATTTCCCTTTGCTAAGATACAGTCATGTGTCGGTTAACAATGAGGATGCGTTCTAAGAAATGTGTCGTTAGGTGATTTTATAGTTGTGCAAACATCAGAGGGTACTTATACACCTAGGCTATATGGTACTAATCTTATGGGACCACTGTTGCACATGGGTCTGTTGTTGACCGAAACATCCTTATGTGGCGCATGACTGTACTGTGATCCCTACTATGTTAATTCTCAAGAAACCAAAACATCTTTGAACGAAGGCTGGCAGAACACAAGTGAATTTTTTCATTATGACAGATCAGGTGACACATTGTTTTTTCCTGGTGGTTGCTTCATGGGCTGAGTAAAAAGCTTGAAAACTCAGACTTTGGTCTTGGTTCTGCCACTGATTGGTTATGAGGTTCAGAGCAGGTAAGTTAACATCCCTAGCCTTACTTTTCCCATGTGTAATACAAACATATTTCATGGTAGCAGGACAGTGTAAGACACCAGCAATAGAATATAACTATGACAGCATTCCATGAGGTGGTAATACTTTGTGGTTCTAACTACTAAATTTGTTCTCTTTACAGAACAGATTTCTATTAAAATTCTTAGTCATAAAATACATGGTTGGCCAGAGGTTCCCTATCCCTTGATTATAAGCAGGTGCTACCTTTTGGGATATTTATTTGAAATATTAATACTTCGGTACTCAATTATCAGTGTTCCATGGTGTATATTTTTACCTTTGGGACTGGTAGGGGCCCAAGGGGGGAAGAACAGTCTATAATTACTACCTCTTAACCTAAAGCAATTGTTTTGTTCTTGGAGCAAGTGAAATCTGTTGGAAGGGATTTTCAGCATATATATTTTTAGCATTGTTTCTGTGCTATAAAATTACTGATTCTAAGCACAGACTCGGGAAGATGGGCCAGTGGAACAAGGCATCTCCAGGAAGTGGCTTCTATTTAGGTCTTGACTTTCCCTTCCTCCCACACTAGCAGGCCTCTTTCCCAGCGAATATACATCTTGCCTGTTTTGTTTTGTTTGCCATGTTTACCTTTTCTTGGTCACGTATAAGCAATAAAGCTGTTTCCTGTTCTTCACCTTGCTCAACCCCAAATTCTCTTCTATGCCTTAGGCTAAAGCTTGGATGCTTCTTCCAGCCCCCTTAAATATGGCTTAGGGTGGCTCATCAAAACCTAAGATCTCCCATTTGCAGTACTGGCTTTGGAACATATTTATTTCTAGTGTTCTTGCCAATCAGAGATTTCTATATTAAATCCTAAAATGGGATTCCAAAAAAAAAAAGAGTTGGAGAATTGACATTTATTGAATAACTATTGTGATACAACATGGAATTTCTGAATTCCAAATAAATAAAATTCACTTTTTGAACATTTGATCTGTTCCTTTTTCGTACCAACAGGCTTGGTAATAGCCTGAAGTTGACCTGACTGACAGTGGGTTGACAACCTTCCCCCACCGGCCCTTCAATCTGCTTAATAACAAGTCTTTTGCTTCTTTTGTCATTGTCCCAGGGGCTGGCCTACTGCCCTCCTTTCTGTACAATCTGGGCAAACCGACTGGTGATAGTAAGAGTAGTGTCAATGAAGCGGTCCACACAGCTAGAGAGACAATTTTCAGTGCGAGAGTCTAGGCGATTCCCTGGCTTCTCCACACATTTATCCCAACAGAGTTCCATGAAGTGATGCACCTAAGAGGAAGGAAAAATAGTAACCATTGGGGTCTGCAGACAGGCCTACCAATTTTCTATTTCCTTCCCATTTTCCGTCACCTGACTAAATCATTCTTTCAATCAACAAACTATGGGCTCTCCTCTTTCCTCACTAATTTGTCATCAAGGTGGCTTAGATCCTTATCCCTACATTGCAACAATCCTCTATCCTCTCCTTTTCTGTTTTTCTCCTTTTTAGTAATTAAAAAATACTTCCCATCAAGTCACCCCTGTGTTTGTTAATGTATCAATTTCCCTGTTAGCCACTCAGGGCACTCCCTTATTTAATCTCCAGTCTGTACTGTTTCAATGAGGTCCACATAAAGCATACTCAACTTGACTCTTAATAATACTCCTGGAATGCCCTCCCTAAAGATTTCCCTATCCTTTAAAACAGTTAAAATTCTTACCTCCTTGAAGGCCACTGTCTATTATTTTCTTTTTGTGTCAAGTTCTTAATCAGATTGTAAATTTTCAGGCAGGGTTAATACCTTCTCTTATATTCTCAAACTAGCACCAGTGTAAACTGGGAAGGAAGGTACGGTACGAATTAATTCCCCCAAACCACTGCACTCATCTCATTCCAAACCCATCCCTTACAGAGTAGGTGAGTTCTTAACCTTTGGGGGGTAATGGTCATATTTTGAGAATCCGATGACGGTTATGGATCCACTCTCCTGAAAAATGCAAATACAGGCACAGAAACTGTGCACTTTCATAATGTTCAGGACCCTAAGATTTCTAATCAGGATTCTTGTTACTTCTCCCCAACGAGCCCTCCCCCTCCTAAAAAAGGGGGGTTAGAAAATAACCATTTACTAAAGACTTACTTTTTGGGAGGCTGGGTACTAAACATTCAGTCAATCTTTTCTGCAGCCCTAAAAGACGACTGTCACCTCCGTTTAAGAGGTGTGGTTAAGTAATTAGCCCAAGGTCGTGCGGCTAGTAAGAGACGACGCCAGGGTTGCAACCATGCCTAAAGGGCTTCAAAAAACCCTTGTTCTAATCTAATAGTCTAGACTGTCTCCAGAGCCCATCTTTGTCCGATTATGTTCTACTGCTCTATCGTTTTCAAATACATTGTCGCATATGATCCTCACAATCCAGTAAGGCAGCGAGCGACAACGAAACCAAGACTCAGTGGATGGGTGCCTTGTCCAGGGGCACGTGGCCGGCAAGAGGCAGAGGCAGGCTTAGAACCCAGATCTTCTGAATGCCAGCCCAGAGAGCTCGCCGCCAACGCAGGCTCCCATGCCCTTCCGTCGCCCAACTCTTTCTTCTGCTTGACACCTTCTCGTCTCCCCAGGCTGGGCCTGCTTAGCGGCACCTGAGCACTATCGGTCACCAGCAGCCAAGTCCTCTCTGCTGTGAGGGGAAGCTGGCGTAGCAGAGATGGAGCATCAGGCGGCCTCACTGCGCCGCTACTGTACCCGGGACCTGTACTTCACCCTCCTTTCTCTTCACCCTGGTCCCTGTCCCCGCACCTGTGCAGTGAACTGCGCCTTCTGCTGTTCAGCCGCCACCAGGCGCTGCAGTTCCGCTTCATCCGCCTCACGCAAGTCCGCCATTCTCCGCGTTGGACTCCGGACCTTCCGTCGAACGCGTATGCGCATGCGCAGCGGGCACGCGCGCGGACACCCGACTTCCGGTTCACGCTGTGTTTTCCTTTTCGTTGTTTTCGTTCACCGTTGTGGGGCGGGAGTTGTCGTATAACTGCTTCCGGGTTGCTGGATGACCTTGAGCCTTCAGGAGCGAGATGGCGATTCTCTGGAGGCTGAGTGTCCTCTGCGGTGCCCAAGGAGGCCGAGGTGAGGAATCTTAGCGGCTGGAGGTTCTTAGCCCAGCCTCCAGCCGGGGAAGGACATGCGCTGAGGATTCGTCTGCAGGGTGGTGAGACCTCTTGAGCAGGGAATCCCTCCTCCTTTCCTTTGGCCGCTCTGGCTCCTGCCGAAACCACAGCAGTGACCACCCTTGCTTCCTGACCCAGATGTTCGCCCGAGCGCGTATCTCCGCTGCTCTAGGCTGGCGTGGTGATGGGGTAATGTGACAAAGAGCTTCTTCTGGAAGTTACAGTCCTGCTGAGGCTATTCCTAAAAGTTCTCTTTTTCTCCCCATTCACTGTCCTTCGAATGCTCCCACCCTGAAACAGAAAAGTGTGTTGGAATCTAAGTGCCAAAGCCTGGTCTTGCCCATTTCCCCTGCAGTTGGTGTAGAGGTGGGGGGGATCAATTCGATAATCATGGAACTGGGTTATACCAGGTACTCTAGTAAGGTTAGCATAAATGTGAATAAAACATAGTTCCTGCGCTCAAAGAGTTTTCATTTTTATAGGGAAAACGCATATAAGCATAATTTAACATAAAGCAAAAAGAATTGTGTTGTACGTAAATTGTTATGCTAGTCCAGAGGAAGAATACATTTAGCTCTATTTTGGAAAGATTACCTTGCCCTGGTTCCTGAAGGAGGTGTGCCTGATTTGAGTCTTGAGGATAAGGATAGCTATGGGAAGAAGGGCACATCACAGGTAGAGCTGCAGGGATGAGCAAAAGCATTGATGAAGTTGTAGAAACTGCTTGGTATGAGAAAAAACAAAACAAATCAGATACTGGAGTGTGAAGCTCAAGTTGAGAAATGAGAGATGAATCTATAAAGGTGAACTGGAGTCAGATCACAGAAGAACTTGTCTTGAAAAGGAGTATGCATTTTACCGGGTATGAAGGGGAGCCATTGAAAGATTTGACATATGTTTGCAGCAGATTAAGCACTTTGGTACAAATGTGGTGGATGGCTATCATGGGAGATGGGGCAGGCTAAGACACAAGTCAGGGAGATCAGATAGGACACTGTTGTTGTAGTAGTCCAGGCAAGGATGGTGAGGTCTTGAACTTGGAAAGTAGTTCAAAAAAGAGAAGATTGTCTCAAGAAATGTTAAGGAGTTAGATCAATATGATTTATCAATTGACTGAATTTAGGGACAAAGTCCTACATGACTTGCAGATTTCCGGGTTAGGTTAAAGAGTAGCTGGGATGTCATTAAATCAAGTAAGGAACATGCAAATGGGAGCCAGGTTTGGATGAGAAAGTGAGTTAAAGAATGATTTTAGTTTTTGGCATGGTTTGAGGGCCACGTAGGATATCTCAGGGGAGATACTGAGCAGGCACTTTAACTCCTGAAACTCTGGAGAGATACCAGGGCTAGAGGTACAGAATTGGGTGTCATCAGCTTATACGTAATAGAAGCTGAGTGGACGAAATGGCCAGGGGTGGGCACAGGAAGCAAAGAGAGCAATGGGGAGATGATAGAATCCTGGGAAAATGTTTAAGAGTGAATGCAGGACGAGGCTGATATAGGATGGCCAAAGAATCAAAGGGAGGACCAGAAGAGAGTTTTGTCAAAGAAAAGAAGGGAGGAAACGCCACCAATGCCAGGTGATGCAAAAAGGCTCAATAAGATGGATACTGAACAGTACCTGTTGGATATGGCCCCATGGAGACCATTGGGGACTTGCCAAAACAGCTTTGGTGGGAATGAAAACAAGTTTCAGAGTTGAAAAATGATAGGAAAGTAAGGAAGTTGAAGTGATTTAGACGACACTTTAAAGAAGCATGGTTAGAAAGGAAAGAAAGAGAGCAGGGCAAGAGTGCACAGGCATTAGAGGACATAGGATCAAGGGAAGGGTTAAGTATATTACATCAATTGAGGCAAAATGACCAATAGGAAGGAAGGAGAGGTTAAAGATACAGGAGAGAAATTTTTACCTTTTATTGAGTGCTTATAACATTCTGGGAATTATGCTGAGCACCTTGCATATATTGTTTAATTTTCAACAGAGTATTATGACCTGCTGTTACTTCATTTTACAAATGAGGACATTCAGGCTTAGAGAACCTGTTTAACTTAATTGCTCATCATCTCACAGCTAGTAAGTGGTGGAGTTGGGTAAACCTGGTCTGTCTGTTTTTTAACCAAGAGACAGGATCCCAAAGGGGACAGAGAGGGATGAGTTCAAGAATACAAGTGGAGAAATTAATCTTGAGAAGCAAGACAGTAGTAGATGAACTTCCCAGACTAGACTGAATTCCTTGAGGACAAAGACTTTGTCTTTTATCTCTTGCTCCAGTGCAGAGCATAATCTTACATGTAGTGAATGTTTGTTGCATGAATAGATGAATACATGGAAGGAGAAAGGAGCCATAATTTACTTTTTTTTTTTTAAAGATTGGCACCTGAGCTAACAAATGTTGCCAATCTTTTTTTTTTTTTCCTGCTTTTTCTCCCCAAATCCCTCCAGTACGTAGTTATACTATGTGGCTCCTTCTAGTTGTGGCATGTGGGACGCCGCCTCAGCATGGCCTGATGAGTGGTGCCATGTCTGCACTCAGGATTTGAACTGGTGAAGTGGAGGATGCGAACTTAACCACTCGGCCATGGGGCCGGCCCCCATAATTTACTTTTTTTTTTTTTTTTTTAAAGATTTTATCCTTTCCTTTTTCTCCCCAAAGCCACCTGGTACACAGTTGTATATTCTTCGTTGTGGGTCCTTCTAGCTGTGGCATGTGGGACGCCACCTCAGCGTGGTTTGATGAGCAGTACCATGTCCTCGCCCAGGACCCAAACCAACGAAACACTGGGCCGCCTGCAGCAACCCCCATAATTTACTTTTTAAAATTAGTAAAAGTGAAGTCCTTTTACGTAAGTGGTTCATTGACAGTTCGATCTTTCAGTGGCTGCTTAGTCTGACCTCACAGCAACCCAGTGAAATAGATGCCATCCTCATTTTAGAGATGAGGTGTTATCCTATTTGGGGTTAAGTAGCTTGCCTATGATCATTTAGAAAGTCTGTCAGGGGCTGGCCCCGTGGCCGAGGGGTTAAGTTCGTGCTCTCCGCTGCAGGCGGCCCCGTGTTTTGTTGGTTCGAATCCTGGGCACGGACATGGCACTGCTCATCAAACCACGCTGAGGCAGCGTCCCACATGCCACAACTAGAAGGACCCACAACGAAGAATATACAACTATGTACTGGGGAGCTTTGGGGAGAAAAAGGAAAAAAATAAAATCTTTAAAAAAAAAAGTCTGTCAATCCTGTTAAAGGAGAGGTGCTTATCATCCCCTTAATGGTTCTTTCCTCAGCTCTCTTGCTCCGAACCTCAGTGATCAGACCTGCTCAAGTCTCAGCATTTCTTCAGGACCGACCTACCCCAGGATGGTGTGGAACGCAGCAAATTCACCTGTCACCCACCCGCCATTGTATGTTTTCTCCATTGGCTCTGCTTTCTGGGCTCTGGCCATCTTCATCTGGGCTAATTATCACGCTACTGGCAGGACTTGCTGTCTGTGGTGGGACCTCTTATGTCTAACTCTGTCAAATGAAGACCTAGCCTACACCTTTGAGCAGATAATGCCAGCATGGTTGTATGATGCCATTTACATTCATAGAGAACCTTCTGGTCTATGTCTTTTCAAAAATTTTAGTTTTTTAAAAAGAAAATCGCTCTGTAGGAAGAGTGTTGTATATAGTTTAGTCACTCTTATTTATTTAGCTAATGAAGAGGAGCCAGATGTGGATACTTTAGAATAGTAGACAATTAAAAAAGTCATGCATATTTATAGCTGTAATTGACTTGCTTGTTAGGTTGATATTAAAATCATGGAATTTCTTGGATGAATACTGTTTACGTATTATTAAAATTAGTCTTAAAAAAGCTATAGGTGAATAATGAGTTAACTAATTATTTTTAAAGTCTGGAAATATCAGTATTTTACAGAGATAAAGACTTCTCTTGATACTTGAGTCAGCCATTTAGAGATGCTTGCATCCGAGTTATGAGAAATTAGGCAACTGTAGTTTTTCTGCTTTTTAGAATTATTTTAGCTTCGAAAAGTTTTTATTTCTGCATTCCTTTGCTTAGTTCAATTAGGTTTAGCAGGGTGGTTTTAACTTGGTGTGCATGGGACTGAAGGAAAGCCCCTGACACTGTGTACATTGTTTTTAATGTCTTTGTCTACATGCATTTTTCCAGGAAGTAGCTCCATCCTTTTGTTAGATTCCCAATGGAGTCTGTAACCAAAAAAAGATAGAGACTCTCAAAGAAATGTTTAAAGCTCATTTTGTTTTTCACTTGTTTAAAGGAAGTTTTCATGTTTCATATCTGTTTTGGGCTATTTATAAGTGATGGAACAGAAGGACCATGATCCTAAAACTTGACATCAGAATTTTGCTTCTCTTTGAGTTGGCTGGTTTAATTTTGTTTTGGGAGGCTTTTTAAATATTTCCTTACTTCCAAAGATTACAAGGTGTAAATAAAAGACTAACATTTTAAAGGAAATCCTCAAGTGTCACTAACTTATATTTGTAAGGTATCTGTCCATTACACTGAAGTCCAAGATTAGTAATTCTGCAAAGACATTTCGTCCATCTTCTTGCCTATCAGCAAAGCGGATCTGTCTTCTAATCAGTGTTTGTAGGCATTGAGAAGCCCTGTGCTAAAAGACTTCAGACAAGGGAGATAGCACCTCTCTCAGTTACCTTCTTAATCTCACCCTCTTTATGCTCCGAGTTGAGTCTTATTGCATACTGTTTGCCATTCTGTCAGTTTGGATTATTTTGTGGCAAATATTGAATGTGAGAGATGTGTTTCCCCCTTCAACTCTTATGAATTTGGTCCTTTTTTGTCTAGCTGGTTCCAAGGCTGCATCTCTCCACTGGACTAGTGAGAGGGTTGTCAGCGTTTTGCTCCTGGGCCTGCTTCCAGCTGCTTATTTGAATCCTTGCTCTGCGATGGACTACTCCCTGGCTGCGGCGCTCACTCTCCATAGCCACTGGCAAGTACAGCAGTCCCTTCAGTACTGCATCGTCTGCTCAGTTTGTTTGCTGTGAGCTTGTCTCCTTGTTGCATATGAGGGAGAAGTTGATTGAGCTACTCAAGACCTGTGGAAAACTTTAAAATATATATAAAACATTTATATGCCCAGATTTATGTACCCACCTACTCAATGTCTTCACTTCCATATCTAATAGGCATTTGAGTATAGTGTGTTATAAAAAACTGAGTTCCTGATCCCCCCACGTCTCTTCCTCCAGCACTCTTGCTCATCTGAATTAGTGGCATTTACCTTCTTCTGTTTGCTCAAGCCCTAAGCTTGGTAATCATCCTTGATTCCAGTAGTAGTCTCCTAACTGCTCCCCGTTCTGTCTGTTCCCAACACAGCAGCCCCAGTGATCCTCTTAAAATATTAAGTTAGGTCAAGACATTTCCCTTCTCAAAACCGCTTGTTGTCTCCTAATCTTACTCAAACTAAAAGTCAGAATTCTTACAGTGGTTTACAGATTCTATGTGGTCCGGCCCCATTTCTTCCCTTATCTCCAGATACGCTCTCCTCATTCACACTGGCTTCTGTGACATTTCTTGAACGTGCCAGGGACACTCCAGGCCTCGGGGCTCTATGCTTACTGTTCCTTCTGCCTAAAACTCACTTTTTCTATTTATACTTCGTTTATTCCCTCATTTCCTTCACATCTTATGTGTCACCTTCTCAGTGAAGCCTTCTCTAACCACTTATTCGAAATTGCAGTGTCCTTCCAACGTTCCTTATCCTTCCCTCTTGTTTTATTTTTCTCAGTGGCACTCATTACCTTCTACTATACTATGTCATCTATTTATTATTTTGTATATTCCTTGTCTCCCCTCACTAGAATGAAGGCTCGGATATAGAAAAACACAAAAATCAAATCTATGGCTTAATGAATTATTATAACAGTAATACTACTCAGGTCAAGAAATAGAACTTTGCCACCTACTCCAGAAGCCTCTTCTTGTGTTCTGTCTCAGTCATAACTGTTCAACCCCCAACCAGGAACCGTTATCCTGATTTTTGTGGTAATCACTTGTTTACATTTCATCATAGTTTTATCACCCAAATGTGTATCCCTATATACTATAGTTCAGTCTTGCCCTTTCTTTTTTTTTTTCAAATTGGCACCTGAGGTAACAGCTGTTCCCAATGTTTTTTTTTTTCTTCTCCCCAAAGCACCCTTGTGCATAGTTGTATATTCTAGTTGTAGGTCCCTCTGGTTGTGCTATGTGGGAGGCCGCCTCAGCATGGCCTGATGAGTGGTGCCATGTCCATGCCCGGGATCCAAACCTATGAAACCCTGGGCCGCCAAAGCAAAGTGCGTGAACTTAACCACTTGGCCACGGGGCTGGCCCCAGTCTTGCCCTTTTTAAAAAATGAAGTATCATATGGATTTTTGACTATTTTGTCTGCTGTTATATCTTTAGTGCCTAGAACAGCACCTGACACACAGTACTAAGTAAATACCTGTTGAATGAATGAATTTCCAGTTTCTGTTTATTTTTTCCGGTGTAGTTTGTTAGACTTTCTAAGTTAGTGAACCTCCTAGAAAATTGTAAATAACAGGTTTCTTGACTTGTTCATTTATGTTGTTTGGCAAGGACAGTATGACACTGGGTAGGGGAGGCGTTTTCGGATTGTTAGAACTGAAAGGACGAGGGGAGTATCTTAACCCACCCTGTTATTTTATGGATGGGGAAATGAAACCTCAGGGAGGTTAAGTGACTTGTCAGAAGCATTTTCTAGCTAGTGTTAAAGGAGATTTTGCTTTCTTGGGGTTTTGAGGTGGGTTAGGAGAATTACCCTTTAACCAGATAGACTTTTCAAAATAAAGGATTCTAGTTGTATATAAAATATCAGCTCACAGGTACAGTAATACTTCTCTAATATGTGTTTCTTGGAAGGAGATCCATCTAAATTAATGAAAAATCTCAATAAGAGATAATTCTAAAGTAATGCTTTTTTTATTGGTTTCTCCTCCAGTTACCTTACTAATTGTCCTTCTTTTTCACACACACAAAAAGACTTGAAAGAGTTGTCTGTAATTGTGCACTAGTTCCTCAGCATCCAGTCTCTTAACACACATTAATTGGACCTTTATCCCAACTATTTAACTGAAGTCTTTCTTACCAAAGTCACCAAAGACCTTCATTTTTCCAAATCCAGTTGTCTATTCTCTGTCCTCCACTCACTGCAGCTCTCAACAGCATTCTACTTAATTGACCATTTCTTCCTTAAATAATGTTTCTTTGACTTCCTAGATGCCATACGTACCTTGTTTTCTTCCACCTCACCAGCTGTACCTTCTCGGTCTCCTCTGCCAGCTCCTTGTCGTCTTGTTTGACTTCTAAATAATAAAGGTCTGAACCCCAGGCTCAGTCTTGGCTTTCTTAATTTCTCCATGTACACACTTTCCAGAGGTGAGCTCAGATCTGACCTCTGCCCGTGGTTGCAGATTTATATTTCCAGTTGTCTAACTGACATGTTCACTTAGATGTTTCATAGTCATCCTGAATTTAACATTGCCAAAATCACTCTTTTTCCCCCCAAATCTCTCTTGATTTCCCCTCAAAACCACCTACTCTCCTCTTCTTCCCTAACTCAATTAAATCTGGTTGCTCAAGCCAAAAATCCTGGGAGTCATTCTGGATATTTCTTTTTGTCTTACCCCACATCCAGTCCATCAGCTTTTTCTGTTAGTTCTCTCCTCAAAACATAGCCTGGGTTCTCACGCCACAGTATATCTCCGTCACAGCCTGGGGTTAGCCAACAATCTTGCCTAGGCTACTTCAGTTGCCTCCTAGCTAGTTCTCTGTTTCTCTTGCCCCCTTTCTCCTGCCTGCACTGTCCATTCGCCACGCTACCACCAGAGTGACCTTTTTAAAAAGTAAAATTACATTTATCCTAAGAAGATATACAAATGCCTAATAAGCACATGAAAAAATGCTCAACATTGTTTGTTATTAGAGAAATGCCAATCAAAACCAGAATGAGATACTACTTCACACCCACTAGAATGGCTCTAAGCTGTGGAGAAGTTGGAGTCCTCATGTAATGTTGAGAATGTGAAACGTTGCAGCCACTTTGGAAGACAGTTTGGCAGTTCCGTCTAAAAGTTGTGGAGTTTACCATGTGACTCAATGATTCTACTTTTAGGTGTATAACTCCCAAAATTGAAAACATATGTCCCCACACAAAAACTTGTGTAGTAGTGTTCATAGAAGTGTTATTTATAATAGCCAAAAAGTGAAAACAATCCAAATGTGTATCAGCTGATGAATAGCTAAGCAAAATGTGATATATTCTTAGAAAGAAATATTATTTGGCCATACAAAGGATTGAAGTAATGACACTTGCCACAATATGGCTGAATCTTGAAAACATGCTAAGTGAAAAAAACTCAACACAAAAGGCCACATATTGTATGATTTCATTTATGTAAAATGTCCAGAACAGGCAAGTCCATTGAAACAGAAAACAAATTAGTGGTTGGGTAATGGGCTAGTGGGTACAGCGTTTCTTTTTGGGATGATGAAAATGTTCTGGAATTAAATGGTGATGATGTTGCACAAACTCTGTGAATATACTAAAAGCCCTTGAATTGTACACTTTAAAAGGGTTAATTTTATGGTACATGAATTATATCTCAATAAAACTTATTTAAAACAAAGTAAAATTAGGTCATTCCCTGCTTAAAGCACATCCCTGGCTTCCCATTGTATTTCAAATAAAATTCAAACTCCTTATCATGACCTTCAAGGCCTTATGTTTTCTGCCCTTGCCTTCTGATCTCCATGTTCTCCAGCTGCACTGACCTTTTGACTATTCCTCAAAGATAGCAAGATCATTGTCACTTTTATTTGGAATGTTCTTCTCATTCAGGTCATCCTTTCTAAAATATTTCTTTAGAGCACGTATGTACTTTTTCTTCAGTAGAATGTACCATAAAGGTCAGGGATGCTGTCTTGTTTGCTCTTCTCTCAACATCTGTAACAGATTCTGGCACATAATATCTGCCTGATAAATTCTTCTTGAATTAATGAAAAACTCGGTAGAGCATATGGTTTAGTTTGAAAGAAAAAACCCTAGATTTTGTAAATAGAGTAGTAATTATTTACTGTCTCTGATATAAATGATTCTGGAAAATTGAATCTGAAGAATAGGAAGAATTTATTATATTATTAGGAAACTCTTGAATCCTTCATTTTGGTTTATGGTTCTTGTTACCATGAGTTGCATTTTGAAGCTGACTGATTATTTTTTGCAGCCAAGTTATCTGTATAGCCTTCTAACTTCACTTGTGATTTTTCATTTGTACTGTGATTTTTTTATTTCTTTAGGGGCCTTGGACAAGTTGTTACTGACTATGTTCGAGGGGATGCATTGCAGAAAGCTTCCCAGACAGGCCTTTTGGCACTCTCGGCTTTAACCTTTGCTGGGCTTTGTTATTTCAACTATCATGATGTGGGCATTTGCAAAGCTGTTGCCATGCTGTGGAAACTGTGACCTTTTTGACTTAATACCTTGAGAATTGATTGTACACCTCTTTGCCTCTGCTCTGTCATGCCATTCAACTCACAATAGGGAGGAAATAACAGATAAGTCCATTGGTGTGACAAACCTCTTCTCCTAGTCACCTGGTTGTTTTTAGAATTTACTCTTTGAGGAAAAGGTTTGAGAGGAACTGTATCCAAGAAATTGTGAGACTGAGTTCCATATTCTAGCGAGTTGAGGGATTGTCTCCCAGCTTCCCACAAGACTCACAGTGTAACTAAACATTATATATGAGCTTTTGCCTTTTAGTTTATCGAACTCTTAAAGGGAATTCACCTTTATTACTATCACTACCTGATCAAACATCTGTATTTGTCCCGGGAGTGATGGAGAAAGGGAAAGACTTTGCAGAAAATTAGGCAGTGTTTAATTTTTGAAACTTTCCCTTTCTGTTCAGTCGATACCAGTTACTGATGGTTACATGTTCTAGGGAAACTTTAAAATTAGGAAATGCTGGTATTTCATATTACTAATTTCTAAATCCTAGGAAGAGCCTGGAGAGCTTCTGAATATAGAGAAGTTCCATGTAGGGAAGAGATCCCCTTATAGATGTATCAGAATATTACAGATGCTAAGCTGAGACTTAATCCTCAAATGTGTTTATTTTACTTGTCCTAAAATAATCTGTCCACAAATATAAAACTGTAAGTAATAAATTGTTATTTTCCCACTATGGGACTCGCCAATGTGAAAATGTATTCTATGAAAATAAAGTTTTTTAAAAATAAAATGCTATATAATAAAAATGTATTCTTTTATGTAATAACTGTCCCTAGTTTTATTCAATAGAATCGAGTGTGTGTTTCATCTACAGCACTAAAACAGGACCTAGTGCTTAAATTTCCTTCTGGGGCTTAGCAGTTAGGTAATCAGATGCAAAGTACTGTACTACAAAAAAGACTTACATGTTATTGGCAGACATATACTGAGTATGAGTAGTTTGGTATGAGGAGAGTATTAAGATTAAGTAGTAGGTGTTAGGTAGAAAGGGTGTCTAATCCTAACAAGTTTCGTTAGCTGAGGATTGAGAAGGTAGAGTGGAGGCTGGTTGGGTACTGCCTGCCACAGGGCCTGGTTGGTTTTGTAATTAGGGTAGAGCTGAGCTGTCACTTTGGAAAATCAGTGGGTTGCTGTGAGCTGCTGGAGCAGCAGGGAGAAGAGGTAGGGGCTACCAGCAATGGGAGATTTCTAAAGTTAAGCAGGGCATGATCAGAACTGTGCTTCAGAAAGAATTTAGGTGATATTAGGAAGTTTGATAAACTAGAGGCAGAAGGACGTTTAAGAGGATAGAGGTAGAAGAAAGGGCCCGAACCTGGGCAGTCAGTGGAAAGTAGGAATTAGTTTCATAAGGTATTGTAGAAATCAAAAACATTCATTCAGTAGGTACTTAGAACCCCATGGAATTGGCACTGCACCAGGTACTGTGGCTAAAGAGAGAAGAATTTCTCTGCCCTTAAAAGGAATTGATAGTCTAATTGGGACAGGTGAATGATTGCAATATAGTGTGATAAGTGCAATAATAGTTAAGCACATCGAGCAGTGATGTAACAAAAGGTGCAGTAAGAATTTGCTTGCGGGGCTGGCCCCGTGGCCGAGTGGTTAAGTTTGCATGCTTCGCTGCAGGCAGCCCAGTGTTTTGGTGGTTCGAGTCCTGGGCACGGACATGGCACTGCTCATCAAACCATGCTGAGGCAGCGTCCCACATGCCACAACTAGAAGGACCCACAACTAAAATATACAACTATGTACCCGGGGGCTTTGGGGAGAAAAAGGAAAAAAAAAATAAAATAAAAATTAAAAAAAGATTAAAAAAAAAAAAGAATTTGCTTGCAAGTTTCCTGGAAGAGTCTTGACTTGGGTTCTGAAAGATAAGGAGCTGACAGGTGGCCAAGGAAGCTGGGGTGAGGCGTGAGCGTAACTGGAGGAGCATACATGGAGCAGAAGATTGCACGCGATTTGGTAGGACTGCAGCATAGACGGGGACTGATTGTAGAGGACTATATATGCCAGGGGAAGTCATTGAGACTATCTTAATGGCAATGAAGAGTCATCGCAGATTTTTAATTATGCAAATGATGTGGTCAGATGTTTCTTTTAAATATTCATGCTGGCAGCTGTGTGAAGTGTGGATCTGAGTGAGGTAAGCATGGAAACGGAGATTATTTCAGTGATCCAGAAAAGAAATGCTGAATTCTGAAGGCAGTAGTAGCCAGAATGAAGAAGAGAACAAATTGAGATGTTTAGAACTTGGAATCAATAAGAGTTGTACTGGGGTGTGAAAGATGGAGAGAGGAGGGACACTGTGCTCAATTTTTTTGTCATAAATGGGTGGACAGGAAGTGGTGTCATTATTTATTTATTTATTTATTTTTTTGAGGAAGATTGGCCCTGAGCTAACATCTGTGCCCATCTTCCTCTATTTCATATGTGGGACGCCTGCCACAGCATGGCTTGACAAGTCGTGTGTACGTGGGTACCGGGGATCCAAACCAGTGAACCCTGGGCTGCCAAAGTGGAGCATGCAAACCTAATTGCTACACCACTGGACTGGCCCCCAATGGCGTCATTAATTTTTGAAGGAGAATTAGATATGGTAGTGGGGGGGGGTAGGTCACTACCCAAGTTTTGGATTTGTGAGATATCCAAGAAGAGATAGAATTTGTCAACTTCTATTTTGGGCTATATGACAGACTAAATTTTAGAAGTTATTTTACTATGACGCACCTAAGGATGTTATACGAGAAGAACACCCTTTAAAACATGACTGAGGGGCCGGCCTGGTGGTGTAGTGGTTGAGTGCACACACTCTGCTGTGGTGGCCTGGGGTTCGCAGTTTCGGATCCTAGGTGCAGACCTATGCCCTGTTCATCCAGCCGTGCTGTGGTGGTGTCCCACATACAAAGTAGAGGAAGATGGGCATGGATGTTAACTGAGTGATGATCTTCATCAAGCAAAAAGAGGAAGATTGGCAGCAGATGTTAGCTCAGGGCCAATCTTCCTTACCAAAAATAAAAAAAGTGCAGAGGGTGATTTTAAAAAAACATGAACAAGTTTGCAAAATGAAACCCTTTCAAGTCAAAACAAAATGAGCATGCATTTAGGGAGGTAAGCAAATGCCAGTGGCATCAATTGCCCTGAGATTGTTTAATAAAATCCCAGGTGACCTAGAGTTCTCATTTCAAGAAGGCAACATGGGCTAGGAGCAAAGCTTTGGACTCAAATTGGAGTTAGATTGGAGATTCCCTAAAAACAGGAACCACAAAGAGTTTTGCCTTCAGGGAAGGGTGAATTAAGTAATTTTTACCTGAAAAAGCGGAGAGCAGAGAAACTTGTCTGTTCTGGTTGGAGGAAAGAATATCTCCTTGGAGAATATGCGGCTAAGGGCCAGCCCTCATGGCAGTTTGCGGCCTGAGTTCATACTATCTGCGTGTCTAAAAAGACTACATGCTGCAAGTGTAACGTTTCCCCGGCTTGGTAGTTCCTCAGATGCCGGGCAGAAGTAAACAGATCCTCACTGGAGGAAGGTTTCCCCAACACAAGCCTCAGAAATGCCCACAAAGTTCCAATGAACTGAACTTCCAGCAAAAAACCACAATACGTACAGGAACACCCTGAACAAGAGTCAGCACAAAAACCAGAAAGAACCACATCCCCAAAGAATTCAGACCCTGGCAGAATTTTCAGACACAGAATATAAACACAATGTGATGGAAGTCTAAATATAAGTCAGTTGTCAGATCAAGCATCAGAAGGTCTTTGGAGAAAGTGCTCTCCCCTTCATGTTCTCTTCTCCATCCACAGAATCTTGGGAGCTGGAGTCTACTTAGGAAAGTCATGTGTTTCTCTGGAGTCCTTACAATGAATGTCGGGGTCAATTCTCAGTCTGGATATCCAAATTATAGAATCCTAAGCACCTTTACACTACACTGGGAAGCATGTGTCCAAGGCTCTGGGCCTGGACCTTAAGAACTATATTTGAAGTTAAAAGTACCTGAAATGGTTGTAAGGCTGACGTTTATTGGCATCTCTTCTACTAAATCTAGTCTCCCAGTTGTGGATTGTGCTGGTGACGGTAGGGGGTGCAATATGTCTGATGATGGGCCTTTCAGAGATATAACCTGTATGTTGGGCATAAGACTGTGTATATAAGATTCATTTTTGAAAAAATGTAGTGATTGCAACATACCAAGCATGGAGTCTGTTAGGGGATGAGTCAAACTCAGCCTCATGAGGTCTTTCTGTAACAGTTTCGTATGAGAGCTTATGAAAATTTTAAAATGTAAGTTGGAATGTCATTAGGCCTAGGCATAAAACTTAGAACTAAGGGAAAGTTTCAGTCTAATCAGAAAAGTTATAAACTGTTATTTAAAAGTACTTAAAGGGTTGTAATTTGGTCAACTGAATTAAATCCGTTTGTAAATGTTCAAATGGTCTTTGATGTGGGGATTTCTTCATACGTTTTCTGGATTATAATTAAAATGAGTAAAATTTTATCACTCGTTAAGCCTCCTAGGTAAAAATTTTTTAGCTAATATTTTTGCAAAGTTTGAGCCAATTTGTTCCTGTAATTTGGGCTATTATTAACTCCTTCAGCATAATTATTTTCAGTCTGGAGGTCATTTGGGAGACATCATGCAGTATGAAACAGTCTTGACAAAGCTGGTGTCTTTCCCCTGATCCACCCTCACACCTCCAATGAGGGAAGAGTGTTGTATTTTATTTATTTATTTATTTATTGCTGAGGAAGATTTTCCCTGAGCTATTTTGTATGTGAGTTGCCCCCACAGCACAACCACTGATGAGTGGTGTTTGTGTGTGCCTGGGAACTGAACCCAGGCTGCCGAAGTGGAGCACACTGAACTTAACCACTAGGCCAGGGGGGCAGCCCCCCAGAGTGTTGTATTTTAATTAGTCTGTCTTATAAAGAAATAAGATTGAACAGCTGTCTTTATAATATGTTGGTAATGCTAGAAAGGCCCCTTTGTATGGTAGTAGGCTTTATAGTATTAACTTTAGTATAGGCTTTATTCTTTTTTTTTTTTTAGATTTTTTCTCCCCAAAGCCCCCTGGTACATAGTTGTATATTTTTAGTTGTGAGTCCTTCTAGTTGTGGTATGTGGGATGCTGCCTCAGCATGTCTTGATGAGCCATGTCCGTGCCCAGGATCCAAACCAGCAAAACCCTGGGCCGCTGAAGCAGAGCATGCGAACATGACCACTTGGCCGTGGGGCCAGCCCTTAAGCTTTATTCTTAATAACAAAGTTTCTCTGGGTGTTGTCAATAAGACAATAATTTATTTTCAATTTTTGTTTGAATTGTCTGAGGAAGTCAGGAAATACTTTTGATTGCACAATATGCTGAAATCTCAAGCAATCCTGAATGCTCATCCATAGACAGCGTGGACGTTAATTCTTAATTATTTAGCAAGATGGCATGCTCTTAATAGAGCTATCAGTTCAGCTGTCTGAGATGTTGGTTCCATTTGAATATTTTGAAAATATTCCAAAATAGAATATTTCAAAAGTTACAGCATATTTAGGATAAAGTATACCTTGATTCTTTTTAAGTTATGAGTCATCATCAAATGGTAATATATCAGGGTTGTACATGATAGCATCAGTCAAAACAGGATGGGGCGTGCTTAGAGTTTAACAGCTGTTGAAAAGAGTGAGAAATTACCCTTTATCAGGAAGGAGAAGTAGTGCAGCTAGATTTAGATTGGAGCAGCATTTAATAGTTATAAAAGGAACAGACAATGAAATAATATTACAGAAGGCAAGAAGCTTTTATATGGTTCCTACTTTTGAGTAAGGATCACTAAAGTACAATCCTGTCTTTCATGACCAATGAGAAGGGTGTAGCATAGTTAGGAATGCCCAAAGTTAGAGATTATTGTAAGAGAGGTTATTATTTAAGAGAGAAAAAGCCTGTTTAAGGTCAGCTCATATAGTGGTTTTAGTTAATCAAAATATGAAGAATACAAAATATACCTAATTATTTTTAGTATCTCTCCTTTCACAAGGTAGGAAAATAAAAAACATTGTCGCCATCTGGGACACTCCAAAGAAAGTTTAGATGTAAAAGGCCTCTTAACAGTTTTATTATTCTGAATTTAAGCCTTGAGTTTAGGAAATAAAAAAAAATTGTCCAAGAAAATTGGTTATTAAATATAGGCATAAGTCACAATTACTGAATATAGGAAAACATCTTCCTTTAGAGTGACAATACATACAATAGGAAGCTTTTTTAGAAGTGAGGAACTTTTGCTAAGACTGATTGAAGAGAATGACGAAGCCACAAAAACTATATTTAAAGAACAATCTTATTCTTTACTACTGATTTTCTTTTTAAAAATGATTCATAAGCTTTTTTGTCTACTACTTGATATTTTCTTCATATGTACATGGTTATACATACAAAAATATATAATTAAATGATAGATTTAAAGCTTTTGACTTTAGCTTTAACATGTAATTAACCTTAGCGTATTAGGCAAACACATATCTTGTTGGATTTTTTACCTTAGTAAACTTTAAAATTTTCCTTGATAAGTAGACAAAATGTATTAATTTTTTCAAATTTATATATTCTTTTACTGCAACTACTGTATTTAATATAGTCTTAATCACCCATATTAATTACAACTTTTAACCACAGTAATAAATGTCTGTTCCCTTACAGACAGAGAGCACACTAGAAGGCAGGTGACTAAGAGCTGATGTAGAAAGTATCTCAGTAAACACTAATATCCCCCAAGGGCATAGGAACATTCTATTAAACATGTTAACTGATAATCAATCTATAATCTGTAAAAATAGTTAAAGGTATATTAAAACTATCATTGGTGACAAATGTTTTGTATTCTCTATTTTACTTAGAAATTATCCAGGTGTCCAAGGATGATTTACTAATTAACTTAAATAATAGGAGGGGGAAAAAGAAGAAATACATGGTAAATTGCCCAAAATAAGATGGCAGAAATTAAATCCAGATATAGCACTAATCACTGGGCTGGTCAATGTGTTAAACTTGCTGGTTAAAATACAGAGAGACTCTCAGGAGAGTGACGTCAGCATCACAGTGGTGTGAGATGCTCCCTTTGTCTCTCCCCTTAAGTCTACAACTAGTAAAACATCTGTAACTAAGCAAAGGTTCCTCTGCCCAACATAGTAGGGTGCCAGAGAGATCTACACCTCTGTACATCTGAAGGTGGGTGGATTGGAACACATGGAGAAGGTGGAACTAGGGGAACAGCAGAGGCAGTGTCTGTGATCCTGGCCTGCTGGCCACAGCAGCTGAGCCTGCAGCCCCAGGGAACCCAATAGTAGCAGAGGCACCGCACACAACTCTGGCATCCCGGCCACAGCAGTGCCTGTAGCCACAGGGAACCAGACAGCAGTGGCGGGGGACCCACTGCTTCACACCCCCTGCCCACAGCAGTGGCACATACAAACCTGGTTTTCTCCCCACCCTCACCCTTCCCCTGCTGCAGCAGTGGTGGTGCCCCTGACTCAAGTGATGCCAGTGACTGCAGCGACACCAGCAGAAGCAAGGTACCAGTGACCCCAGAGGCATAAGCAGCTATGAGGAGGGCACTGCTGACACCTCTGGCAGAGGCAGTGGAGGGTGGAAAGAGCCAATTCTCAAATATAGCCAGAGGCAGCACAGGTAAGATAAAAAACTTGTGTTATAGTGCCACCTACTGAAAATCAAAAGAAAGGCCTCTGATTACCAATCTGTTGAATTAAAATCAAAGTAAACAAAGCTTTACCTAAATAAAAAAGGTGTTCACTACTTGAAATGTGCCAGCAGAGGAACAGCTCAGCAAGCACCATGAAAAATAAGGGTAACATGGTATCACACACACAAAAATGACAACTCTCCAGAAACCAAACTTCAATTCACAGAAGATTGTGATCTGACAGAGAAAAATAGCTGTCATGAAGAAACTCAGTGAGCTACAAGAAAACTCAGAAAGCCAGTTCAATGAGCTCAGGAATAAAATTAATCAACAGAAGGAATACTTAACCAAAGAGATTTAAACTCTAGGAAGCAACCAAACAGAAATTCTGGAGCTGAAGAACTCAATAAATGAGGTGAAGAGTGCATTAGAAGGCATTGGAAACAGAGCACACCACATGGAAGAGAAAATTGGCAAGCTCAAAGATAGAAATCTAGTAATGATTCAGATAGAAGAGAAGAGAGCACTAAGATTTTTTGAAAAAATGAAATAACTCTACAAGAACTATCTGACTCCATTAGAAAAGGCGTCATAAGGATAATGGGTATCCTAGAAGGAGAGGAGAGGGAGAAGGGAGCAGAGAGCTTATTTAAAGAAATAATCACTGAGAACTTCCAAAACCTAGGGAAGGAACTGATATACAAGTCCATGAAGATAATATAACACCTAATTATCTCAAAACAAAAAGACTTTCTCCAAGACACATTATAGTAAAACTGTCAAAAGTCAATGATAAAGAAAGAATTTGAAAAGTAGCTAAAGGAAAAAAGACAATAACCTACAAAGAAATTCCTATTAGTCTATCAGCAGATTTCTGAGCAGAAACTCTACAGGCCAGGAAAGAGTAGAATGACTGATTGTAAAGTAAAGATTGAAAGATAAAAACTGTTAGCCAACAATACTCTATCCAGAAAAATTGTCCTTCAGATATGAAGGAGAAATAAAGGCTTTCCCAGACAATCAAAAGCTGAGGGAGGGAGTTAATCACCATTAGACCTGCCTTACAAGAAATGTTGAAAGGAGCTCTTCTACCTGAAATGAGAAGGCAAAAGTACACAAAACTTTGACTAAGGTAATAAATAGACATACAGAATCAGAAAATTGCAACTTTGTATCAGAATAAGTTAGTCAACACACTTACAGCATAAAGGTTAAAGAAAAAAAGCATTAAAAATAACTTTTGGTATTTCAGTTTGGTAGTGAACTCACAACATAAAAAGATAATTTGTGATAACAAAATATAAAACAGGAAGAAGAAAAGGATGGAACCTGTACAGGCAAATGAAGATAAAATGCTATCAGCAGATAAATGACTACTTTGTCTATGAGACGTTTTATACAAACCTTATGGTAACCACAAAACAAAAAACCAAAGCAGAGCCACAAAACATAAAAATAGAGGAAACTGAGAAAAACATCATAAAAACTGCCAAACTAAAATGACAGACAGAAACACGAGGAAAAAGAAACAACAGATATAGAGCAACCAGAAAACAAAAGATAAAATGGTAGTACTAAGTCTTCATATATCAATAATCGCCCTAAATGTAAATGGATTGAATTCACCAATCAAAAGACAGAGTGGCTGGATGGATTAGAAAACAAGACCCAACTATATGCAGCCCCCAGGAGACTCATCTCAGCTCTAAAGACAAACATAGGCTCACTCAAAGTGAAGGGATGGAAGATGATACTCCAAGCAAATGGTGGCCAAAAAAAAAGTGAGCGTAGCTATATTTATATCAGGCAAAATAGGCTTTAAGCCAACAAAAGTTGACAAGAGGCAAAAATGGACATTACATAATGATAAAGGACAAAATCCATCAAGAAGACATAACATTTATTAATATATATGCACCTAACATAGGAGCACCAAAATGTATAAAACAGTTATTAACAGACCTAAAGGGAGAAACTGACAGCAATATGATAATAGTAGGGAAATTTAGCACCACTACTTATATCAGTGGATAGATTATCCAGACACAAAGTCAAAAAGAGAACAACAGCCTTAAATGAAACATTAGACCAGGTGGACTTAAGAGCTATATATAGAACATTCCATCCAAAACCAGGAGAATACACATTTTTCTCAAGTGCACATGGAACATCCTCAAGGATAGACCATATGCTGGGACACAAAACAAATCTCAATAAATTTAAGATTGAAATCGTATCAAGCATCTTTTCTGACCACAATGGTATGAAACTAGAAATCAAGGAGAAAGCTGAAAAAGTCACAAATATGTGGAGACTAAACAACATGCTACTGAACAATTATTGGGTCAATGAGGAAATCAAAGGAGAAATAAAAAAATACCTGAAGATAAATGAAAATGGAAATACAACATGCCAAAATCTATGAGATGCAGCAAAAGTGGTGATTAGAGAGAAGTTTATAGCAATACAGGCATACCTCAAGAAGTAAGAAAAATCTCAAGTAAGTAATCTAGCCTTAAACCTAAAGGAATGAGAAAAAGAATAACAAATGAAACCCAAGGTCAGTACAGTAAAGGAAATAGTAAAAATCAGAGCAGAAATAAATGAAATAGAGACTAAAAAGACAATAAAAAAGATCAACGAAACTGAGTTACTTCTTTGAAAAGATAAACAAAATTGACAAACCGTTAGCTAGATTCACTAAGAAAAAAAGAGAGAAGCCTCAAATAAATAAAATCAGAAATGAAACAGGAAAAGTTACAATGAATACCACAGAAATACAAAAAAATTATGAGACTACTATGAACAAGTATACACCAACAAACTGGACAACTTAGAAGAACTGGATAAATTCTTAGACTCTTATGACTTTCCAAGACTGAATCATGAAGAAATAGAAAATCTGAATAGACCAATCAGTAGTAAGGAGATTGAAACAGTAATCAAAAATGTCCCAAAAAACAAAAGTCCAGGACTAGATGGTTTCACTGGTGAATTCTACCAAACATTCAAAGAAGATTTGATACCTATCCTTCTCAAATTCTTCTAGAAATTGAAGAGGAGGGAATATTTCCTAACTCATTTTACAAGGCCAAGATTACCCTATACCAAAACCAGACAAGGACAACCACAAAAAAGAAAACTACAGGCCAATATCTCTGATGAACATAGATATAAAAATCTTCAACAAAATATTAGCAAAGTGAATACAACAATACATTAAAAGGATCATATACCATGATCAAGTGGGATTTATACCAAGGATGCAAGGATGGTTCAACATCCGCAAATCAATCAATGTGATACACCACATTAACAAGATGAAGGCTAAAAACCATATGATCATCTCAATATATGCAGAAAAAACATTTGACAAGATTCAGCATCCATTTAGGATAAAAACTTTCAATAAAATAAATGTAGAAGGAACATACCTCAACATAATAAAGGCCATACATGACAAACCCACAGCTAACATCACATTAATGGTGAAAAACTGAACGCTATCCTTATAAAATCAGGAACAAGGCAAGGATGCCTACTACCTTTATTCAACATGGTATTGGAAGTCCTAGCTAGAGCATTTAGGCAAGAAAAAGAAATAAAAGTCATCTAAATCAGAAAGGAAGAAGTAAAATTATCTCTATTTGCAAATGACATGATCTTGTATATAGAAAACCCTAAAGACTACACCAAAACACTATTAGAAATAATAAATGAATAAAAGTTAAGGAGCACAAAATTGATACACAAAAATATGTTGTGTTTCTATACACTAACAGTGAATTAGCAGAAAGAGAAATTAAGAAAACAGTCCCATTTATAATTGAAACAAAAAGAATAAATTAACATTATTAAAATGTCCATATTACTTAAAGTGATCTACAGATTCAATGCAATCCCTATAAAAATTTCAATGACCTTTTTCACAGAAATAGGACAAAATTTTTTAGAATTTGTGTGGAACCACAAAAGACCCCAAATAGCCAAAGCAGTCCTGAGAAAAAAGAACAAACCTGGAGGAATCACATTCCCTATTTTCAAATTATACTACAAAGCTATAGAAATCAAAACAGCATGGTATTGGCAGAAAAACAAACACACAGATCAATGGAACAGAATTGAGAACCCAGAAATAAACCCACACAGGTATGGACAACTAATTTGTGATAAAGGAGCCAAGAACACATAATGGAGAAAGGAAAGTCTCTTTAATAAATTGTGTTGGGAAAACTGGACAGCCACATGCAAAAGAATGAAATTAGACCACTATCTTACACCATACACAAAAATTAACTCAAAATGGATTAAAGACTTGAATGTAAAACTTGAAACCATAAAACTCCTAGAAGAAAACATAGGCAGTATGCTCTTTGACATCAGTTTTAGCAATATGTTTTGGATATATTTCCTCAGGCAAAGGAAACAAAAGAAAGAGTAAGAAAATGGGACTACATCAAACTAAAAAGCTCCTGCACGGCATAGGAAACTATCAACAAATGAAAAGACAACCTACCAAATGGAAGAAGATACTTGCAAATCATATATCTGATAAGGGGTTAATATCCAAAACATATAAAGAACTCATACAACTTAACAACAACAACAAATCAACCCCATTAAAAAATGGGCAGAGAAGCGCTGGTCCTGTGGCCGCATGGTTAAGTTCGCATGCTGTGCTTCAGCAGCCCAGGATTTCGCCACTTTGAATCCTGGGTGTAGACACGGCACTGCTCATCAAGCCGTGATGAGGCGGTGTTCTACATGCCACAACTAGAAGGACCCACAACTAAAAATACACAACTATGTACCAGGGGGCTTTGGGAGAAAAAGGAAAAATAAAATCTTTAAAAAAAAAAAATGGGCAGAGTATCTGAATGGCCATTTTCCAAAGAAGATATACAGATGGCTAACAGGCACATGAAAGGGTACTCAACATCACTAATTATTAGGGAAATGAAATGCAAACCACAGTGCAGTATCACCTCACGTCCATCGGAATGGGTATCATCAAAAAGACAACAAATAATAAGTGTTGGAGAGGATAAGGAGAAAAGGGAACTTCTGTGCACTGTCGGTGGGAACGTAAATTGGTGCAGCTACTATGGGAAACAGTATGGAGATGCCTCAAAAAATTAAGAATAGAAATACCATATATCTAGCTATTCCATTTCTGGGTATTTATCCAAAGAATACAAAATACTAATTTGAAAAGATACGTGCATCCTGTGTTCACTGCAGCATCATTTACAATAGCCAAGATATGGAAACAACATAAATGGCCTTTGATGGACCAATGGATAAAGGAAGATGTGATGTATATATGCAATGAAATACTACTCAGCCATAAAAAAGATGAAATCTTGCCATTTGTGACAGCATGGTTAGACCTTGAGAGTATTATGTTAAGTGAAATAAATCAGACAGAGAACAACAAATACTGTATGGTTTCACTCATATATGGAATATAAAAAAACAAACTAAATGAACAAACAAAACAAAACAAACACAAACACATAGATACAGAGAATGGATTGGTGGTTACTAGAGGGGAAGGGAGGTCGGACAAGGGCGAAATGGGTAAAGGGGGTCAATCGTATAGTGATGGATGGAAACTAGATTTTGGTGGTGAGCATGCAGTAATGTATACAGACGTTGATTATAATGTTGTACACATGGAACTTCTCAATTAAAAAATGGAGATTCTCAGATGAGATAAAACAAAATCCAGGGGCCAGCCTCGTGGCTGAGTGGTTAAGTTTGTGTGCTCTGCTTCGGCGGCCCAGGATTTCACCGGTTCAAATCCTGGACGTGGACATGGCATCACTGATCAAGCCATGCTGAAGCAGCATTCCACACGCCAAAACTGGAAGGACCCACAAGTAAAAAAAAATACACAACTATGTACTGGGGGCCTTTGGGGAGAAAAAGGAAAAATAAAATCTTTTTAAAAAAAAAGCCAAAATCCAGCTATATACTGTACAAGACTGTTAAAGATAGAGGGTTGTTACACGGTAAAATAAAAAATTCACCAATATGTTATAATAATCCTGAACCCATATACACCCAATAATTACAGCCTCAAATTTCCAAAACCAAAATTGACAGAATTCTAAGAGGAAGTGTGGAAAATGTCAAGTGTCTTTCAGAGATGGATGAATCAATTTGACAAAAATTAATAATGATGTGGAAGATTTAAAAGATAAAATTAAGAAGCTTTATTTAGTAGACATACATAGAACTTTGAACCCAGCAATTAGGGAATGCACACTGTTTTCAAGAACACGCCTCACCATGTATATAGACTACAAAAAAAGCCTCAACAAATACCAAAGAATCAATACTATACAGATCACATTTTCTGATCATAATGCATTAAAATTAGAATGTAATAACAATAAAGATAGCCAAAACAATCCCCAGTGTGATATATTCTTAAAGTAAGAAAGATACTTCAAAATAATTTGTAGGCCAAAGAATGAGTTATAGTGGAAATTAGGTAATAATGGAAAATGTACAATTAAAAATGATATATAGCAAAGCTTACTTCCTGCAGTCCAAGACATCCTTAGATGCTATGTTTATAGCCTTATAAACATAGTCTAGAAGGGAAGAAAGAGTCAATGAGCTAACTGTCCAGCTTAAGAAACAACAGTAAGTATGATGAAAGGAAGGATTTGACTACAGGCAAAGGTTTGCATCTCCCTTCCTTGTAGATTCTAGTCTCAACTATTTACTTCATTGCAGCAAATACGATCCATTTAATACATTCAAAGAAATGACAATGCACTTAGATCTTCTACCATGGCTTAAAGGGTCAGATTGCTTGTTGGGCTACCACAGCTCGTTAAAGAAGTGTCCATATCTTGGTGAGGACGATATAATTGGGATCTGTCAGGATATAACGTAACATTCCCAGCAATGTGACTTAAAGGAATAATTTTACCAGAATGTTCTTCATAGTTTGTCTTCCTCCCAAATCACACACATCATAAAAACATTTAACCTTAAAGTTAAGATGTGTAAGTTGAGATGTGAAAGTTGTGTTTTTACATTTTAACTAAAAACAAAGCAGTGGTTACTATAGTTTGATTCCAATTTTGTTTAGAAAATTTGTATATATATTATGTGTATATATGTATATAATATATATATACCATGCTATTAACAGTGGTTACATTATATGTTTTTGCAGTGTTTGTTTATTTTTTGGCAATGAACATATATTCCAATCAGAAAAATAGATTTAACGAAAGAAAACAGCAGTGCATAGGTAGTGTGTATTTTATCATCCTGCTGGAGTTGGCCACTTTCTGCTCTGCATTCTTTGATGAAATTAGCTGGGTGGGTTTTGGTAGTGAGTAGATGTAGGCTGGTGATCTTCATCGTTGCAGACTGAAGAGTGTTGGTGTCTGGAACTTCGTCGTCCTCACTCTCCAGAAAGTGTGTTCACTTACCCGGTTAACATTTGAGCACTGGGAATGGACATGGAGACAAATATGTTGGTACTGTATGAAATTTTAAATGATGATGTAGTGGAGGGGGGAAAAAGTGCTGTATAACCACAACTGAGAGAATGGGGTCAACACACAAAGAAAAGTCTTCTAAAAATGTTAGTTATATGAAAATCTGTTTTATTCTGCTGAGCGCGTAATGGATTGGGAAATGCAGGTGTAAGCCCGAGTTTGAGGGCAAACATTGAGGGGAGCTAAATTGTTCTGCAAAATGAAACAAGGAGAATTTGAAGTTACTAAAACTAATTTAGGAAGGGACTCAGGAAAGAGGAGAGATCAGAGGAGCAGATGAGAAAAGAGGTGGCAAGATGGAGTGAGCCTGGGATCTGGGGGACCAGAGGGGTGTAGAAACCAGTGAAAAAATTTTCTGATTGTGGAGTGACCAAAAGATGGACGAGTGTGTCCGTGTGCAATTTGAAGATTTTTATTTTTACATTTTGACAATGTAACTCATTCTTTTGTCCCTCACAAATTTTCAGTAATATCTACTATGCCTTGTAAGAGTGTGAGTGTTTTGTTTCATTTTATTTTGGAAATTGTATCAAGAGTGAATTCCTATCAAGGTCAAAGCAATATCCTTAATGCAGAGCACAAGTTGGATGCCAAGATGATCCACAAACTATACCAATTCACTGGAAGAAGGACTTTGGAGCCAGAAGTGACCAGGAGAATGTAAGCCTCCTAGGAATTTGCAGAATCTTTGGGGTAGGAGGTGGCGACTTGGAGCTTCCACATTGCATGGAATATTAGATCTCAAGAAAACTTCAGGTGACATCTGGGTTACACTATGCAAAACCCCCTGTCCAGCGTTCCTTTATATTTCCTGCATTCAGGCTCAGCCCCGTGCATGGAGTCCTTCCACCACTTATAAGGTGAGATTTGAATTAGCTCCTGCACCTAGCCTACCTGGGCTTTGTGTTCTCACCTATCTGACCTAAAAAGCTTACCTGAACTCTATTCACTCCTCTAGTCTAGAGAGCACAGGTGAGGCATTATGTCAGCAGAGTCCTATGTACTTTACAGGATTGTTATAAAGGTTTTTAAAAGATGTTAAAATACTTAAAACATTTTAAAATGCTATGCCAATATAAAATTTAATTACTGTTATTAATGTTTTTATTTCTAATAATGATGATAGTAAACATTAAATGGTACCTATAATTATATACTAGGTACACTGCTACTTTTCTCATAATACTCATGACATCTACAGGACAGGACATATTATTTTCATCCCTATTTTAGAGATGACGACAAATACCCAGAGCCAAGAATTAAACACAGATCCACCTGACTCCAAAACTATACTTTTAATGGGTTAAATACCATTTTCATGGATTGATTTACAGATTAATTATTGTCTTAGAAAATAAATCAGTGAGGAATACAAACAACTCTTTTGAAAAGTGAGCAGGGGTTATAGGCAGACAAATGACTTTTAAATATATGAAAATAGCAACATCTTTACTTACAATAATCAAAACCATAATTAGATACCATAGCACTTATGTGACGACCAAGGATGAGAAAGCTTGATAACTCAATAGGTGAAGTTATAGTGACGCAGGCAGAAAAGCAGAAAAGATAAAGAAAACCACACAGCTTGATGAGGATCCTGTGAGAAAGAGGAGTTAGAGTCATTCGACATCCTGTCCAGTCCCCTTCAACATGTATGAAAATATGCACAGAAAAAAGAGAGTTCCAGCACCCCAGGAGCTCATGGTCTGGGGGACGGGGAGACAGGTAAGTGAAAGTTTATGAAATGACTGTAAAGGGCTGTAATATGAGTAAGTTCACAAAGTAAGTCTGAACATGAAGAATGGGGAATGGGATTCATACAGCATTTAATTTTCCTATGTGGCTTTTTTCTTTTTTGAGGAAGATTAGTCCTGAGCTAACATCTGCTGCCAATCCTCCTGTTTTTGCTGAGGAAGACTGGCCCCGAGCTAACATCCGTGCCCATCTTCCTCTACTTTAAATGTGGGATGCCTACCGCAGCATGGCTTGCCAAGCGGTGCCATGTCCTCACCCAGGATCCGAACCTGCGAACCCCAGGCCACAGAGAAGCTCCATGTGCACACTTAACCCCTGCGCCACCGGCTGGCCCCCCACATGGCATTTTAAAGTTATAGTGTGGGAAAGGATTGATTAAAAGCAAAGCTCCCAGGCCAGCCCATTAAAAGATGTCCTAATAGTTGTAGTGAAAGTGAAGAGAGGCTTCTGGCATGTACCATAAAGAATTTGCTATAATGAACCGAAGTTAAGATGCTGCGTAGGAGGAAAGCTGAGCCATGGTGCATGGTCACAGGTGTATAAGCAATCAGAGGCTGAAGTAAAAACATTATCATACTTTTGCATCTCCTGTTCCCTCTGCCTGGAATGACCTGCCCCATCTTCTTGCTCAATTCTTCCTCATCTTTTTATTCATGGCTGTCACCCTCTAGAACTGTGTGTCAACATAGTTGCCGTCAGTGTCTTTTCATCTTTTTTTTCTTTTGCCTTTTCCCTCCTTTTCTTAACTCATGTATTTAATCACCTAGAGAGGTTTATATTCCATTTTGATTTAATTTGGTTACATATTATTCTCAGGAAGTTAACCCAGCTTTAAAATTAAAGTTGTTGCCATAGGAATCTCATTGTATTTACATGTTTCTTTGCCAGGCAAAAGTTTGTCACTGTCATATAATCTGAACCTTTCCTGACAAAAACGTGTCTGCGTGTGTTCTGTATTCCTTCCTTTGGTTTTTCAGCCATGCTTCCCAGTTAAAAAAGCAATAGCTATGCTTAGAAGCCAAGTGAAACACAGCAGACCTCTAACTCCCCTTCAACAGTGACAAAACGGAACAATCTCCCCAAGTCTTGAGATTTGACCCTGAATCTTAGAGTTTTTTTTTTAATTCACTCTCAGAAAACACCTACTGGTCATTTAAATAGCTCTTTTTCCTTCTGTACAAACAAGTAAGCACTTTTGCCAAGTGGACTTCCGTATCAGCGTCACGGCTGTGAGACAGCTCTCCGGGAGAACTGTGAAAAGGATGTGAAAGCAAAAGAAATGGCACTGAGTTAAATTCCCATCTTATTATAACTTAGAAATCTTCTGTTCATGTTTTACTTACCCAGTTGGATTGTGACACTTTTAAGGCCTGGGATCCTGTCTCAGATACCTTTATATTCCCACGCTTGAACTCAGCACACTGTCTAGCACATGCTGAGTCATCAGGAAAAAGTTGTTGGATGAATGAATGAGTGTGGCTTCTGTAGCCTCCGCCTTTTCATCAGCAAATGAGCAGCGCACACCTGAATGGAAGGAGGTGTTGTAAACAGAAGTGACGCAGTGTACAGCTCGAGAGTGATCAACAGATGCTCAACAATACGGTGACATTGTAAATAAATATTTTTTGGCAGTAGCAGCTGCTCTGACAAAAAAACTAGACATAAAAAAAAAAAAAGAGCTAAGCCTCATGGCCAAAGAATGCAAAAGTAAGATGGTTTGTACCCAGCTCTTCATTTATAAAAATAACTTGAGTGGAAACATGGAGAGGTCAATGCCATTGAAAAAAAAGTTGCCTTAGAAACGAAAGGCATGCTATGCCATGCAGGGCCACAGTGGGAAGCACCAGTGTTAGTCAGGAGGCAGATAGCAGCGAGGGAAAAGCATAGGCCGCAGCTTTTATTGTGTGTTTTTGCAGGAAAGGCAAGGCAGGGAAAAGCAAACCGTTCAGGATTGGATAGTTTGAGTAATTCCAGTGGGCTAGGGCTGTCTCTAGTTGTCTGGTGTCTGGCCCTGGGTTGATTTAGGGCAAGAGAAATATTGGCTTTGTGTGTGAGAGCTGGAGAAAGCAGGTGGTTGGGAGAATGGATTTGAGATTGGTTGGTTTGTATAGGAAAGGTGGGCTCACCAACAAGTTGTTTACCGTCTTAGGAATTAGCTAGCCCTCAAGGCAGATTCTCTCCAGCCAGCAAGGCCCTCCAAAGATGTCAAAACATCATGAAACATAGAAAATAAAAGATACGATTAATACATAAGACTCTAGAGCTTAAAAGAAATGCTATGGCTAAAAAAGTATATGAATGGGAGTTTTAACCTATACCCATTAACATGGTTCTGCTTTAGGTTCTGTATTAAATCTGGATGTTAACTTGGAAAGCATTGCTATCTTCACTGTATTTAGTGTTCTCGTCCATGAGCATCTCTCTATCTGTTTTAGGGGTCCTTTATTTCTCTTAAGTTTTATCCTTTTTCTCTGAGTAGCTTTTATTACCTAATTAGATTATTCCCAATATGCTCCTTCTTATGACTATAAATGGAATTTTTAAAAAGTATGTTTTCTTACTCATATCACTCATATATTGAAGTGAAATTATTTTTTTGTGGCTATGTGTAACATTTTGCAATTTTGCAGAATGAATGCATTATCTCTAACAGATCTTTAGTTTTGAAAACTTTTGCTATACAAATTAAAAAACCTACACAAGTACCCATCTCTCAGCTTTCACAATTATCAAAATTTTGCTTATCTTATTTCTTCTACTTCGTCACTCGCATACTTTCATGTCTTCTTCAAGTCCACTTAAGACATCCAACAATTTCCTGTAATTTTCTTCAGGCTCCAGCGAAAAGCCGTTCAGATGTATGTAAAGCTTCTGAATCTCTGGAATACTTTTTCCTTTCTCTTGCTTTATTGTTTTGTTTTTTTTAATAGTTTCCATGCTGATTTTTTTTTCTTCTGTTTTCCACTTTGAACACGGTGATATCTGTTTAGATTCAGTTTTTGCTCCCAGGCAGAGTGAGTGAGGATTCCCTTTGGTTCTGATTTCTGTTCGGTGGCATAATGATTGAATCCTTGCTGAAAATCTCTGTGTGGAGAGCAGAGTGAGATGCATATGTCCCAGTTTCCAGCAGTTTTTCGCTTAGTATCCTTCTGCCCTGTTGAAGTTGCATTTTTCTTTTCTCCTATTGCCTGGCTTTCTGTCAGTCTCAGCTATTCTAGTCCATGAGGAATTGTGATTTTTAAAAATGCTGTCCTAGTAAGATTTTCCCTGCTTCCTCCCCCAACTCTAAATGACACCAGGGTCGTATACTCAAGGGCTAGTTAGTTTCCCCAAACTTTCTGCCCAGTTGCACTTTGAGATTCACGTGATTGAAAGACAAAATGAAAGAACAAAAACAAAAAAACAGCTACAAGTATGATTTCTTTTCTCTTTCTTGCGGGGAGAGGCGACCTTCAGGAGACAGAAACTATGGGCTAGAAGCAGAAACTACTCCTTCCAGTGGAAAGAAAGGGACATCGCTGCTAAACAACTTCAGTACTAGCTCATCTAAATCTTTCCTGGCCTAGCTCAATATTCTACCCATATGGAGATTTTTTAAAAAAATACCATACACTTAAAATAAAAGGAAATTAGGATGCTGTGAATACAGAAGGAAGTGGCACTTTCTATTGTCCACCTGTTCTCCCGCTTCCAGTGTGCATACTCTTCCCCTGAGCAGATGGATGTGACTGATGGCCGGCATAGAATGAACGGTGCCTCCCGAGCCAAGACTCAACCATGTCGGTGGCTCTGCCAAGTTTGTGGCCATGGCACCTCTTCCCCATCCCCAAACTATGTCCATCACTGATTACTCTCTCTCAAGGCTCTTCCAGCAGAATTAGGGGCTTATTTGTCATTGACTTATTTCTTCCTGTGACTTAGAGGTTTGGGGAATTCAATGCCTTTTTATTTAGCTTCTTAGTCTTACTTAATAAGTTTAGAGAATCAAAATATTTTTCTGGCCAGATCAGGGTCTAACCACTACAGATTCTCTCTGACTTAGTGTATATTTTAACCCAAATATACTCAGCATCTCACCTAAACACAACAGTGTGACCTCTTTCTTTTTCTAAGGTAAAATGATCCTGACAATCTTCTCTGGAAAGTTTTCGCTCGTTGACTGACCCGTATTTTTGTTTTTCCTCATTCCCACCCTCCAAGGGAAAAGACATGCAAGCAGAAATTTTTGAACAATCTCCTACAGAGACATTTTCTCCTGTTAGGTATGGAACCCGAGTTTTGGAGTTAATAGACACGTGGTGCAGAGGTATGAATTTTTAGTTTTCGGGTTCCCCTGCTTCTCTCTCTGCACATCAATTCATTCTTATATTTTGGTCATCTAAAATGCTTTTAAAACCCCATTTTCTGTACTTTATATCTCTTTCAATGTTATCTAAAACTATTAATTGACGTTTTGACATTAATCTTGCTTTTATACACGTGCACTTGCTTCCCAATGTTTACTTTCATACTTCCATTGCTCCCACTGCAAAGATGGATACATTAATCTGTGGTAGCTTAAGGTCACCACTCCTTATTCATAATCATAATTCTTTCTTTATATAGTGCCTTGCAATTTGCAGAGTTTTCACATACATCATCATTCATTCACTCATGTATTAAAACATATTTAAGTGTCTACTGTGTACCAGGCACTGTGCTGGGCCCTGGGAATATAAAGATGAAAAAAACCCGTCTCTTGATCTCCAGGAGCTCAAAGGCACATAAGACAATAGACAGGATACTATATTCAAAAGTAAAATTCTGATAATGATTTGATTTCTAAATAGATTTTTTTTTTTAACTAGGAAGTGAGTATATTGACTAATGGACACTGGAATTTTGTCCGTTTGACAGTTTTATCGTGCATGTGTGTGTGTGCACACTCATGTATGTGCATAGAAACTGAATAAATTGGCATTTTGGCTTATAAATTACTCTCTTAAGAGCACAGCCAGAACTTAATCTCTACTGGGCAACTAGACAAATGTAAGGATCTGATCCTTCAATTTGAAGCCTGTTTCCATGACCCCTGGTCACCTCACCAAAGGTCAGGCAAATAGGGGAGCCTAGTCTGGTCAGTCAACTGTCGCCTCTTTGCTTCTCAACATTGGTCAATAATGCTGGATAAGTTAAGGATTCCTGTAAAAGGTAAAAGTTTTCTCCTTTGCTGGCATTCATGTTGTAACTCACAGATAAGGAGGTCAGCCTTTTCCCATGCTACTTCGTAACTTTGGCATCATTCAAAGTGGAAATGGATTCTGATGGTGTAAGTGTTATTTCCTGGGCAATAAACATCTTAAATAGAGAAGTGAGTCAGCAGAGCCCGTGAAATTTAAGAACCAAGATTAGTCACACGGGCAGTGAAGCTGCTTAATCTGAATATAACTCTCTCTTCAGATCATTTTGCTTTAAATTGGGTGGAAATCCCCACACCTCTTGCTCAATTTGACAGCTGCAAGGATAAACTAACGCAATAGTACTCTGGCAACACTGTAGCTATTTGAATAATCATAGTCAATCCATTTTAGTTTGAACTTTTCCTTTATATGCTTTAAAAAAGTATAAATTATTAGAAATATTGTAATATCCAATTAAAAGGAAAGGCGATTAAGAAAAAGACTCAGAACCATAGCAAAAACTAAATGCAGCTTTAATTCTAATTGGGGCTGTTTTGGAATAAAGCAGAGTCCCGTGCTCTCAAGAAACAAAGGATGGAGGGCAGCGTGACTCAAATGTCAGTAGGACTAGTTGGTAATCTGATTTATCTATCTCAAGGTTTCAAAGTCTATTTCTAAAAGTTACCTCGTTTTTTTCCCCTCATTGCAAAGGGGAAGTAAACCTTAATTTAAAACCTGAATTTTTGCACTGAGTACATGGAAAGATTACTTCTCAAGTTCTCAGCTCATTGATCCAGCGTAGCTAGATCCCCCGTTAAGGAAGAGCTTTGAGATTATGCTGCTTCTTGACCTTTAAGTGGAGGAAGCAAATTACTTACAGCAGAAATTACCTGAAGAAATCCTTGACTGGCTTTTCCTGACTGTGGAATTGTGACTTTTTTCTCCAATGCCCAAGGGGAAGAGTGTAACTGCCCCCCCTCCCCTCTTCCAATTTCCTCATGTGCATGGCTCTGAGGAGGAGGTGGAAATTTGTATGGGGAACTCAGGAGCCTCTTGAAAGGATAGGCTTTAAGAGTCCAGTCTCTTGCCTCAAGGTTAGGGAGTCTAGAAGGAGGGACGCTGTGTTCAAGCTTGGTGGCAGGTAAGACCAGGGGTTCCAGTTCCCTGCTATAAAATACCCATGATGGCTGAAGATGGAACCAGTGAGCTGGCCTCTGTGCCAGTCAGGTGAGGAGAAGGGCACAGCTCTTGGTCTGTGGGGTGATCAGTGCTGGAAGCTGGCCTCACCCAGCTTTCTTGGGGCAGTCTGGCCTCCTGGGGAAGTAGCTGTGTGAGAAGTACTGTCATCTGCAGAACCCCTGACCGAGCTTCACAGTGAGGCACGAGCTTGTCCTCTCTCGAGGAACTCTTTAGACCAGAGCAGCAAATGGCAAGTCCCTCAGACTTTTCTCAGGACGTCTGTGACGCTAGCTCTCAGAGCAACCCTTCCAGGAAAAACCAGTCTGGTGGTGACAGAGGCATCCTTCAGCCTCAAATGTCACGGGGTTGGGGGATGGGGGTGGGGGAGCTCTCTTTCCCTCTCTCTGGACACTGTACTCACACAGGGTTCCCGCACACTCCAGGGGAGCAGAGGCCTTACGGAGACTGAACTGGACTTGCACTTGGGGGATGAGCATTACATTTTGTGGGGAGGGCATTGCTCACACCTCCAACTGTGCAGTTGAATATTACAGTTACGTGAGTAATGATTTACACATGTAGGGCAAACAAACGTCTACAGTAAGAGGCTTAGTTCTCCCCCTTAAAAGTAAGGGAGGAGACATGTCCCCCTTCCCCCTTCTGAGAGCATTTACTTCAGAACACTGATCATTGTCGGTTATGTCTCCGTCTCTGAAATACATGCAAATCCTTTTGAGAGTTAAATAAGGCTTTTGCCAGCTTTATGACCCAGGATGTCTTTCTGAAAGACCTGGAGGCCATCTCTCAAATAGTGCCCCTATCTCCCAGTTTCTGTGGGCAGGTAGGAGCCTCATTCAGTGGGTATCTGGCTCCCGCTTGCAAAACTACCTCTTGTCACAAAGATAGAAATTTATTTTTTCTTTGTATAAAACCAATTAACTAACACAGTTGATCACCTCAATTACTAGGTGAATTTAGAATGAACTATATGTAATAAATGGTGCTATCATGAGGACTAGTTACTGCTTCTCTGGAGAACACAGAAGTAATGGGTTGTATCTGCTTGGCTGTCTAAGGGGATGTGATTTCTTTCAGTTTTTGCAACCTCTTAGCAGATTGCTTGGCATGTGCATAACGTTCTGTTTCAATGCTTATTCAATAATAAAACTTTTCTTTCTCTTCCTTTGTGGAGAGGTTTTCTGGATTGGGAGATTTTGTTCCTAATTATATTTCTCCAACACACACTAATGCCACAACTCAAGAGAACAGCAGATGTGAAAAAGAAAAGTTTACATCCAATCGACTCTCTCAGAAGACCTGACTTCTAGTTTATTCCCCTCAGACTTTGCACACAAGAGAACTGCTTTATCTTTTTTCCCTTTGTCTCTTCCTCTTCCCCTCAGTTTCTCTCACTTTCTTATATTGCCTGTCTCTCTTTTATCCTGTTAAAAGGTAACTTTCAATATAAAGTGAAGTCATGACTCTTATACAGGTATAAACATAAACACACATTAAAGATTTTATTCTAGTCGTTAATCAATGAAGGAACCAGGAAGAGGTTACGACTGGTTCAAAAGAGAATCCAAAGAACAAACCAGTTTTAGATCAAGAATATTGAAATAAATGTGCAAATGGTGGCCAAAGTAGTGTTCCAGAAGGAAGGAGGAAAGTCAATCGCTCTTCCACTGGATGGGACAGAACTTGCATGTCTATAGACGAGAATTATTTCGTGTTGCTATTAGTTGTGTACAACTTACAGAATAGTAAAATAGCTCCAATAGAATTGGAATCAGATAACTGAAAGAGTCTTCTTAAGACAATGCAGTTTGATGTGGAAACAGCTTAAATGTCCATCAATGGATGAAAGGGTAAAGAAAATGTGGTGTATATATATGTATATGTATATATGTATGTATGTATGTATATGTATATATGTGTATATATGTGTGTATATATAAATATATACATGTGCAATGGAATATTATTCAGCCATAAAAAAGAATGAAATCTTGCCATTTGTGACAACAAGGATGGACCTTGAGGGCATTATGCTAGGTGAAATAAACTGGACAGAGAAAGACAAACACCATATGATCTTGCTTATATGTGGAATCTAAAAAAAACAACCAAGCTCATAGATACACAGAACAGATTGGTGGTTGCCAGAGGTGGGGGTGGGGGGTTGGGCTCAAACAGTGAAAAAGGGGTGTACATTACATCCTCATAAAGAAGTCATAGGGATGTAATGTACATCTTGGCAACTATAGTCAATAATACTGAATTGCATATTTGAAAGTTGCTAAGAGAGTAGATCTTAAAATTCTCATCATAAGAAAAACAGTTCTGTAACTATGTACAGTGATGGATGTCAGCTAGACTTATTGTGGTGATCATTTTGCAATACACACAAATATCAAATAGTTATGTTGTACACCTGAAACTAATATAATATCTCAATTATACCTCAATTAAAAACAGACAGTAGTTTTCCACTGAACACAAATTTTTCCCTATAGTCTTATTCTTCTTACTGTAAATAAAACAAACAAAACACATGTGATGACACTTTTGAGAAATCGACAGTATGTAGTAATTGTTTCCTCTTTTTTCTACCAGAACAAGTGTCTTACCTTAAGTGTGATTAGAAATCTCCTCTTCTAGGAAGAGTTCGCTGAGGAGCCTTACTTGGCTTGGCTTCCCTGTTGTGGCCTTCATGACTAATAAACATTTTTTGTGTTTAATGTGCTGTTGCTGTGTCTGATGCTTATTGTCAGTATAGATATCTATAGCTCTGTAAGGCCATGCATAACTGCAATAGTTATTAGGATTACCAGTAAAGGTAAAAAAAATGAAGCAATTGCTTTTCTTTTATTGCAAGATCCCCAATAACCTGCCTAATTAAAAAAAAAACCAATTAAAAAAATTTTGCTGAGGTCATAATAGTTTATAACGTTGTGAAATTTCAGTTGTAAATTATTGTTTGTCCGTTACCACATAAATGTGCCCCGTTACCCCTTATGCCCCCTCCCCAACCCGCTTCCCCTCTGCTAACCACTAAACTGTTCTCAACAAACCAATTTTAAAAGCTGAATTTACTGAATTGATGGATGATTTTGGCATAACATAGACCCCATTTACAATGTCTTTTTTGGTTTTTTCCTTTTAACACTTTTCAAATATATTTGTTTTTTTCTCTTATAGACAGTCATGTTTCTTAAATCCAGCTCTGTGTCTGCTTCATCTGTGTGTGCCAAGCACCTAGAACAATGCCTGGCATGTTGTTGGTGCTTAATGATATCTGCCAAGTGACTAACTCTCTGGCTCTCAATTTCCTGAAGGCACGGATCTTGCCTGCTGTCTCTCTGGTACGCTCACTGGATATTGGCTCGTGTGCCTCTACTAAGGTCTCAATTAGTCTCTTTATTTTGAACTTCATTTTTCTTCTCTCCTTGGGGCCCAGGATGTCCAATAAATAGTGTTGTGGTTTATGGGAAAATCTTATGGCATGGTGGAAGAAGCACTGGATTGACCAGGGGGCCTGGAGGTCTGGCACTACCAGGGACTGGCATGTGATCTTGGGGCAAAATATTTCACTTCCTGAGCTTCCATCTTTCATTTCCTCAGCACCTCGGTTTACTCTTCTGTGCAATGGGGATAACAGCCTCTTCCTTTCTTTTCTTTTTTTTTTTTTTTAAAGATTTTATTTTTTCCTTTTTCTCCCCAAAGCCCCCCGGTACATAGTTGTATATTCTTCGTTGTGGGTCCTTCTAGTTGTGGTATGTGGGATGCTGCCTCAGCGTGGTTTGATGAGCAGTGTCATGTCCGCGCCCAGGATTCGAACCAACGAAACACTGGGCCGCCTGCAGCG